>NC_142781.1:34496741-34519241 GCF_988280905.1 Pimephales promelas
TAATAATCAATGGGAATCGGCCTAATTCTGCCCTACACGCATTATTGGGTGTTTTCCTTTGTAGTTTTAGTATCATTTTGCAGAATTCTGTGTGTAGGGCTTCTGTTGGATGTCTGTCCCATCTAGTGTAGCTCTGATCACTGAGTGGACCCCACACCTCACTTCCATACAGCGCAATGGGCTGAATCACACTATCAAAGATTTTACACCAGATTGGAATCGGTAATTCAGAGTTTTGGAATTTCTTCTTAATGGCGTATAGAGCTCTGAGAGCTTTATCTTTAAGAGCATTCACTGCCAGACTGAAACTCCCCGATGCAGTGATGACCAGGCCGAGGTAAGTGTACTGCATCGTGTGCTCTAGGCCGGTGCTGCCTAGACTGAACTGGTATCTGTGTTCCTGACATCTGGGCTTCTTCTGAAAGACCATAATGTTGGTCTTTTTGAGGTTGACTGCCAGGGCCCAGTTCTGGCAGTAGTTGTGCAGCAGGTCCAGGTGCTGCTGTAGTCCCTGTGCAGTGGGTGACAGCAGCACCAGGTCGTCTGCGTACAGCAAGAGCTTGATGCTCCTGTCCTGTAGGGTGAGTCCAGGGCCTGTAGACTGCTCCAACTGCACCGCTAGTTCATTAATGTAGATGTTGAACAGCGTTGGACTCAGGCTACAGCCCTGCCGCACTCCTCTCTTTTGGGTAAAGAATTTTGTATGTTTGTTGCCAATTCGAATTGCACATTTGTTGTTCGAATACATTGATTTTATAATGTCATAGACTTTACCCCCTACACCGCTTTGTAAAAGTTTGTAATATAATCCGTTGTGCCAAATAGAATCAAATGCTTTTTTGAAATCGACAAAGCATGCAAATATTTTTCCGTTTTTGGTCTGTTTTACGTGTTTATTGATTAGGGTGTGTAGGGTGTAAATGTGGTCAGTAGTTCTGTGTTTTGGAATGAAGCCAATCTGACTCGGGCTCAGGACATTGTGTTCGTTAAGGAAGCTTACAATTCTATTGTTTAAAATACTGCTAAATAACTTCCCCAGATTACTGCTCACACAAATGCCTCTGAAATTATTAGGGTCTAATTTATTTCCACTCTTGTGAATTGGGGTAATAAGTCCTTGGCTCCAGATGTCAGGAAAACAGCCTGAACGGAGTACGATGTTGAACAGTTTGAGCAGCGCCGCCTGCAGCTCCGGTGTGCTGTGTTTCAGCATCTCACCTAGAATGCTGTCAGGACCACAAGATTTATTTCCTTTTAGGCTTTTGAGTTTGTTTGCCAATTCTTCCTGTGTAATTGGGAAGTCAAGTGGATTTTGATTATTTTTAATTGTCTCTTCATAAGTTTGTAGATTTAGTTTGATCCGATTATAATTGTCATTGAGTTGTTTTGATGGGATTTCTCTGTATAAGTTTTCAAAATGATTTGTCCAAATTTCTCCATCTTGTATTGGTAGGTCTTGTGGTTTAGCGGTGCTCAGATTATTCCACATATCCCAGAACTGATTCTGATTTATTGAGTGTTCTAATTCTTCTATAGTTTTGGTCAGATGGTGTTGCTTCTTCACTCTAATTGTGTCTTTATATATTTTTAGTTTTGAAAAGTATTCAGTTCTTAAGTCAGTGTTGTTTGGTTCTTTATGTTTCAGATTTGATAATTTTCTAAGTTGTTTTCTCAATGTTTTGCAGTCTGGGTCAAACCATTTTTCATCTTTTGGAGTATTTTTTGTGTATTTTTTGCCTTTCTTTTTCAATTCACTTTTCTGTGCTGCTTTATTAAATATGTTATTGATTTCATTTGTAGCCGAATTAACACCATCTTTAGTTGTTTCGAATTTCTTAGTAATAAATGTATTTATTTGATTTTTTAGTTCTTCAGAACTGAGGGCTTGGACAAACTTGTCTGTGCTGTCCGGAGCCCATTTGTATCTCTGCTGGACCTGATACATTCGGCAGGTTTCCAGTCTGTTTTGTTCTGGTGTGTGACGCGTTTTGATATAAATGTTAGTTTGGTTATGGTCAGAAAGCGGAGTTTGCTGTTTGACAGTGAATGCATTGAAGGAGGATGGGTCCATGTCAGTGATGGCGTAGTCAACTACACTAGCTCCAAGACCTGAACAACACGTGAACCTCCCTAAAGAGTCCCCTCGGATCCTGCCGTTGAGTATGTACAGGCCTGAGTCTCGGCAGAGCTGCACCAGCTCTCTACCAGTTTTATTTACTGTCTGGTCTAGGTTGTTTCTCGGTGGAAGTTTATCTATCTATCTGTCTGTCTATCTATCTGTCTATCCGTCTATCTGTCTGTCTATCTGTCTGTCTGTCTATCTATCCATCTATCTATCATCTATCTATCTATCTATCTATCTATCTATCTATCTATCTATCTATCTATCTATCTATCTATCTATCTATCTATCTATCTATCTATCTATCTATCTATCTATCTATCTATCTATCTATCTATCTATCTATCTATCTATCTGTCTATCTATCTATTTGTCTGTCTGTCTATCTGTCTGTCTGTCTATCTATCTATCTGTCTGTCTATCTGTCTGTCTGTCTGTCTGTCTATCTATCTATCTCTCTGTCTGTCTGTCTATCTGTCTATATATCTACACACACACACACACAAACACACACACACACACACAAGCCCACCCACCCTCTATAGGTGGCTGATTGCAGATGTTATCACAGTGAGTCCTCGGGTTCGTCTCCAGTATAGTCAGTGCTGTGAGAGATATACGGCCGTCTTGACACATTGACATCATTCCTTAAACATCTGCTGCTTAAAAACGGCGACATTTGTGGAGAAGCGGCGTTCCAACAAGGCCGTAATCATTTACTCTATCGCTCGGCGAGAGTTATAGTACAGAGGCGCACTAATAAACCGCCGAGGCCTTTCCCCTTCCACTTTATAGAGTTCTGTGAAATCGCCCTGATAAAATTAAACACTTGCCATCTCTTTGACAGACGCATTATACACACAGACGTTATGAATGAAACTTTTTTTTTTTTGATTCGAAATGATTTGCAATCTTGCTTAAGACATCAAACTGTCAGCTCATTCATCTCTCTGGTAAAAGGGCTTTTGAAGCAGTAAAGATATGAACACTGGGGGGAAAACTTTATACAATTTCCACTCGAAATAGGAAGCTCGGTCCTTCTGGGAGACACTAAATTGAAACTAAGGCTGTTTCTGATGGACCACAGGATATGCCTGCAAATTTAGACATATCACAATGGCAAAAAAGTCTGTTAGTGCCCATTCATATAAACTGAATGCTTGTAATGTTCTTGGCCCCTCGGAGGATTCTCGCAAGGTTGAGCAGCGACAGCAGGAAGAGCTGAATGGTTTTGACATAACTTTATTTTAGTGCTCTACAGGTTTTCTCTCCTCCCTACGGTTTAATGGTGTATTCCACCGGGGTCCCGAAAGGAAGCGGACAAAGCTTTGCTGCTCGACCTCGATGTCATTTCAAGATGAACGGGAATTTAAGGCTTTTTCACACATTGCATTTTTTCTTTTCATGCATTTGTTAGAAAGACAGTCACCTTTATTTATACAGCGCTTTTTACAACACAGATGTTTTCCAAAGCAGCTTTACAGAGGAAATTAACGCGACAAACTTTATATTTATCAGTAGCATCACAGTCCAGCTTAAGTAAGCTCAGTGATGGATACTTTAGTTGTAAAAAAGTGATTCATTTAGTTCATTTATATATATATATATCTGGAGGAACCGTGATGTCATCGTCCAGCTCAGTTCACTTCCCATATAATGCTGTCAATGCAGGAGATCAATAATATTACATTATGAGATCAATAATATACATTACGATATTACATTATGTTGAATATTACATTACACTCTAAACAATGCTGGGTTGTTTGAACCCAAATTTGGCTAAAATATGGACAAACTCAAATGTTTTTCACTTTCACTTTCAACTGTAAATTTTTTATTCCATTTTTAACCCAACATTTGAGTTTGTCCATATTTGACCCAAATTTTTTTTAGAGTGTAATGTCCCCAATTAAGCAAACCATAAGCCAATGGTGCCAAAGGCGAAAAGAGGTGGAAAAAAAAGGCGACAGACTGTATGATTAATGGACATAAAAAACAAATCTCGATACACCTTCTGCAACAAATATAAATATAAGTATACAATACCGGGTTGTTTTAACCCGAATTTGGGTCAAATATGGACAAACCCAACTATTAGGTTAAAATTTTTATTTAAAAATGTAACCCAAAGGCTAGGTTCGTCCATATTTGACCCATGTTTGGGTTGAAACAACCCAGCATTTTTTAGAGTGTAATGCAAAATAAAAGATATTACAGTTTTTCTCAATTGCTTTGGCTCAGTTCTCAAATGTTTTTTTTATTTCCCAAAACATTAAGTTCAGATCTCTGAACAATTCGCTTCTTTTTCACATCAGATTGGAATTTCTTATTGATTTGAGCAAATTGCAAATGCTTTGGCACATGTGTGCAAAGAGTACATACAACTGTCTGCAATTTGGACAACAAAGAATTGCATATGGCTTGTTGATCAAAACTGATGACTCGATTCTCACTTACACTGTCAAACACTTCAGAACTTCTCAGACATTTTTTATTGTGTAAGCCATCACATTCAAAACGATCTATTCAATTATCATAATTAGTATACATGCATGTATATTCTAAAATATATCAGACATTGACATTGTTTGTAATGTTTGCTAAATTGGCACATGACTTCTAATTGCATTCGCAATCTAATTGCAAATTACCTCTAATATGAATCAACCATTTAACCATTTAACCAATCAACTTTGGGAGTATATATATATATATATATATATATATATATATATATATATAGAATGGAGGACATTCACAACCCTGAACTGCAGCAACAAGCTCATGGAAGAGCAATTGGAAGGCGTGTAAAAATACGTGGTGGTGGTGGTAGAGGAAGAAATAATCGAGGAAGAGGTGGAAATAGAAGAGTCAGAGTCTCTGATGAAATCAGAGCCACACTTGTGGATCATGTCATAAATCTGACCATTGCAGGGGATGGGTGCGGCATTCAAGGAGATTTTTTCCACGGTCTGTGGCAATGGTAACATCAGATGTGATGTTGATGAAAATATTTGGCCTGACCAACGTGAGCGACAAGATGTCCACCAAGAATAATTTGTTTCTTTTTTTTTTCTTCATGAATGTTATTTGTTGTTTGTGTATTTGTGGTAATACACAAATATGAAATGTAAAGTGAAATCTTGTTACTCTTGTCAGTTACTTTACATGTACAGTAAATACACTTGTATTGTGTATATACACATGAAGTACAAAAATAAACACTGTAAAAATACAAATGTTCATAGATTTTTTTTCTTTCTACATACTATTGACTTTTCTCAACAAATATGAGATTTGTTTACAAGAAACCCTTAATTTTCATGGTTGACTGTTGTGGTGAAAAAACAACTAAACATTTTGACCAGTGTGGCTCACACAATGACAAAAATACTTTAGATTTTGGTGGCCTTGGCCAAATTATTGACAAAATAACTAGGTTTTGAAGCATGAATTAAATGTTTTGGGTGAGTAACTACATTTTGCAGACATGCTATAAAGTTTTGAAGTTCCTGCAAACAGTTGTGACATTTGCACTCACAGTTTAGAGAATGTTAAGACTGTTTCGAAAAATGTGCCAAAGCAATTGAGAAAAACTGTATTATATAATATATTTTAAATTTAAAAAAAATATTTTACTGTGAAATATTACAACAGTATTACTTCTTATTTGAGCAAATATTATAGTAAATATTAATGTTATTTTATAGCCATATTTACATTATATAATTATACAATTACTACAGCAAACCTGGATTTAAATTTAATTTGCATTCACAATTTTAATCATGAAAATTGCACACAAAAAATAGTGTGGGGGGGGGGGGGGGTCAGATTATATATATATTGCAGTGAGAGCGATAATTAACAAATTAAAACTATTTGTTCAACAATTTTACCCTAAATTATTATTTTTTTGTCAAAAATAGTGATGAACAGCAGCATTTAACAAATTGTTATGATAGTAAAATATTTATTAGTGTAGCATTTTATTTTAGGGAAAACATATCTCACTAGCATATTGGCTGTTTATTAGTAACTTTAATGCCTTGTTCTGCATGACCATATTCTACATCCCTTAATTAATCCCATAACTACTACAACAACTACCTTACACTATCAATAAGCAGTAATTAGGAGTTTATTGAGAGAAAACTCCTATAGTGAATATGTGCTCTATATTAGGGGTGGTGATGGCGCAGTGGATAAGACACATGCCTTTGGTGTGAGAGACCTGGGTTTGAATCCACTGTGAGACACCAATGTGTCCCTGAACAAGACACTTAACCCCTAGTTGCTCCAGAAGCGTGCGACCTCTGACATATAGCAATTGTAAGTCACTTTGGATAAAAGCGTCAGCTAAATGTAAATATAATAAAGTGTTACCGATATTATTTGGTGTATCGCTACAAAAAGATGCCACACAATAATTTGTGCAAGCAATGATTCTTTTTTGCACTGATTCATTTTAAACTGATTCACTGAAATGATTCACTGCACTGCAGAAGATGTGTGTGTACACTGTAAAAAAATATTGTTGGTTTAACTTTTAAAAAAAGTAAGTAACCTGGTTGCCTTAAATTTTTAAGTTCATTGAACTGGAAAAGTGAGTTAATAAAATGAAGGAGATTAATTTAACTATCAGAAACTCAAAATTATATGTTATCTGAACTTAATAAATTATGTAAGTTGATTTGACAAAAGAAAAAATTTTGTAATTACTACACTGTAAAAAAATATTGTTGGTTTAACTTAAAAAAGTAAGTAACCTGGTTGCCTTAAAATTTTTAAGTTGATTGAACTGGAAAAAGTGAGTTAATACAATGAAGGAGATTGATTTAACCATCAGAAACTCAAAATAATAAGTTATCTCAACTAAATAGTTGATTTGACAACATTTGTGATAACAAATCTTGAAAATATTCTTTACAGTGTAGATACTCTCTATTTTGTGGAGACGTTGCTAAAATAAAATAAAAATGATTGGAATTGTCGGCATGTTTAAATCTGAATTGGTTTAATGTCCCACACATGTGAAGTGGTTTGAGCACTCAGGATTGATATGTTCAACTGTGTTTGCGTTGCATCGACGTCTGTGTACTTGTGTACGGTGTGTTTCTTCACTCAGGTAGATATAATGAGCGGATCTGATGCTCTTGCCAGCCCAGTTTGACAATTTCCTTTTATTTTATTACTTTTAAAAGTACAGTAAATCAAGTCAGGGGACGGCTGCTTCGTGTGTTTCCGTGTGTTATACAGTCGTGCTGCGGCGTTATTTTCTCTGTGTGTGTGTGTGTGTGTTTGCTTTACAGGCTCTTTTCTCGAGTGTGTCATAGCATGATGCATTTGGATGAAACCCGAACTATCCATGCAGTCATATGGTGAACGAGTATCAGAGATTATTAGCAGGCCTGTGGTGGGACATGTGATACTCCGCCTGAAACTATTTTAAACACCTTTTTTTTTAAATTATCACACATGCAGCTTTTATTATGAGCTCATATTAATTGAGAGACTGCATGGAATATTTAAAAAATTAATTTATCACACCACAGGACCGTTATAATGAACTAGGGAGGGGAAAAAAGGTACAAATGTTCACGTTTATTGCATGACTGAATCATCTGACTTCATCAGGCTGATCTGGGATCTGGCACTCGTTTTGCTCTTTTTAATTGGAAAGATTTTCTTTTGCGCCAGTTTCAGAAACGTTCAGCATGGGTGCAGATTTATTGGCCTGTAAATGACACGGGTTGTTGTGTGTGTTTGTGTGATTGTGAGTATATGGCACAATCTCTCACACACGCTGCTTGTTAATGATTCTCATTGAGGTTAATAGATATTTTATTAAAGTCATTAAGCTGCATTCAAGTCCTCGTGGAAAAGTATTTAAAATAAAATGATTGATTAAATTTTTTTTTTTTTTTTAGAAAAACATTTTAGTTCTGATGTGGATAAGCAAAACGAAGAAGAGCAACTAGCTGAAATAAAGTGAACAAAATGAACAAATCTTTTTCCGAGTCATTTGGTTCATTCAACGAACGAAATGAACGAGTTGACTCTGGAAAAGATTCGTTCATTTTGAGTTTAAATAGGAGAGTCACGATCAGAGCAAGGCGAGCATTTGAGCTTATAAAACTTATTTTTTTTAAATTTATTTATTAAATGAGCGATCGTTTCGCTTGATAAGACCCTTATTCATCGCCTGGAATCGTTTAAAGCCCTTTGAAGCTGCACTGAAAGTGTCTTTTGGACCTTGAACCGTTTGGACCCCATTGAAGTCCATTATATGGAGAAAATCCTGGAATGTTTACACCAAAAACCTTAATTTCTTTTCGACTGAAGAAAGAAAGACATGGACATCTTGGATGACATGGGGGCGAGTAAATTATCAGCAAAAGTTTTTTTTTTTCAATGTGTGAAAAAAGTGAACGACTCCTTTAATATTGGGTGCAAGTTAGTTGACATAGGCCTATTTTTATTTATTTTTTAAGTAACAGTTACATTCCCTGGTAATTAGTTACTTTTATAATGATTTAACTATTTGTAAGAAGTAACTACCTTTTTTTAAGTAACATGCCCAACACACTGAAGTGTAACGCTTGTGTGTGTTTGGTTTCCAACTATGCTTTCCTCGTTGGTGTTTCAGGTTTGTGTTGGACGACCCTCAGCGCATCTGCACATAAATATCAAGCACTTATCAGTGCTCCCGTGAGAGCGCTCATGCTAATCTGCCAAATTACCTCTTGAAACGTTAATGCGTTTAACAACATTTCCTCTGCAGATTGCGGGCTGATGGATGTGACACGGCAGCCGGACTGCGGATGTTTTCTGTTGTTTTTTCCTCCGAAAAATTGTGTTTCCTCCGTGACCTTGTAGACTCGCTGTTCGATGGCCGGAGAGGTTTCCATCAGGGACCCGTACGAGTCTCCGAACGCTCGTAAACATGGGGTCTGATGTTCTGCGCGCACAGCTTGAGGATCTGAATGGAGAAAGCTATGAAAACACCCCGGTTATTCCGTGTGTCAGGATGTAAAAAGGGGAATACAAACTAATTTATCACGAGGCTTTTACAGCCCCTTCATGGCCCATATTTTGCATGGGTTACGATTCCCAGACCTCCTTTGTCCCATATTATCAGATTCACAACACACTGAGCTCTGTGTTTCAATAACTTTATCACTCTTCACTCTTTGAACGCGGGCCCATGAAATGAGTAACTTCTTTTATAATATTAGTACATCGAGTAATGGAACACAGTAAAAGAGATTTACTTTCATAATTCCTGTTCCCGGTTTTACTGCGTATGATTCATCTGTGCACTTCACTGTTAATTAACCATGGCACAAATTAGCCATTGCTAAAGGCGTTGCATTCATGCTTGAGATGTCGCCCGCTTTTCTTATAATTCAGGGTTTCCCAAACTTTCTCGTCAGACAAACCACTTTGACCTAAAATAAAAGTCCCCCCTGAGAGTTTAAGTTTATATTTTAACAATTTATCAACTCACCGACCTATTCGAGGCTCTCTGATGCTGGTTAATGGTCACATGACATGCAGGTAAACACATTTATATATATATTATATATATATGAAGAGTTCAGATGCAAAAGCCTCTAAATGCCATTTGAAATTTTCTTCTAAAATGACCATTTTTATCAAGCTTGTATATTTAAGTTCAGTAATTTCACTTAAATGACAATTAATAGGTAATCTTCATTGCCATTTAGGTGAAATTACTGAACTTAAATATACAAGCTTGATTAAAATGATCATTTTAGAATAAAATTTCAAATGGCACTTAGAGGCTTTTGCATCTGAACTCTTCATATATATATATATATATATATGAATAACTGTTAGACAGGAGGGAAGGCCAGGTATATTTGGGTTTATGTGAGGATTGTTTGAAGTTCACTTAAATTAAAAGTTGTTATATTTTTTAAGCCAATAAATGTTTTTAAAAATATAGCTTTCAATACACTGTAATGTTAAATTGCTAGTATTAATGTTTAAAATTGGGGGAGATGTCCATAGCTGTATTACTATCAGTGACCTTCATTCATAAAAAGATGCCATCAAATATATTGTATTTATGTGTGTGTGTTTATTATATATATATATATATATATATATATATATATATATATATATATATATATATGATATGTAGTCAAACAAAACTGTACTAGCTGTACTTTGCTTTGCTTTTTTTGCTAAATATTTATGTAAAAGAAATACCTTAACTAAGTTTAGTGTTTTATACTTCCATCATATTTTAAATATATCAAATATTTTCCTCATATTTTGATTATCTAATTAAACTTGTAGGATCATAAAAGACAAATATCCCCTCTGGATAACACTTATATAGCATATAGATGTATATAAAACATTATTTTAAGCTATACAGGTGAAACTCGAAAAATTATAATATGATGCAAAAGTTCATTTATTTCAGTAATTCAACTTAAAAGGTGAAACTAATATATTATACAGACTCATTAGATGCAAAGTGAGATATTTCAAGCCTTTATTTGTTATAATTGTGATGATTATGACTTAGCTTATGAAAACCCCAAATTCAAAATTAGAATATTGTGAACATTTTTTCATATCTGTAAGACATAATCAACAAAATTATAACAAATAAAGGCTTGAAATATCTTACTTTGCATGTAATGAGTAAAATATTAGTTTCACCCACTGTAAAAAAAAATATTGATAGTTTAACTTAAAAAAGTAAGTAACCTGGTTGCCTTAAAATTTTAAGTTGATTGAACTGGAAAAAGTGAGTTAATACAATGAAGGAGATTAATTTAATCATCAGAAACTCAAAATAATAAGTTATCTCAACTAAATAAATTATTATAAAGTTGATTTGACAAAAGAAAATATATTGTGATAACAAATCTTGAAAATATTCTTTACAGTGTGATGAACTTTTTAAATTTAATTTTCAAGTTCTATATTCAATTTTTTTATTCTATATTCTAATCTAATATTCTAATTTTTCAAGTTTCACCTGTATAACTTAAAGTAATGTTTTATATATAGATATATAATGCTATATAAGTGGGGAAAAGTGGGGATATGACCCTACAAGTTCAATTAAACAATCAAAATATGAGAAAAATATTTGATATATTTAAAATATGATGGAAGTATAAAACACTAAACTCTCACCTGTAAATCTGAAGAATGATAGTAGTTTTGAAAGGCGTGGAGTGAGTTATTTGAGGCTGACATCTCCGCTTTACCTGCTTCTAGACACTAACTATTGCATCTCGGCCATATGGGAAGGCAATCCTGGAAGTGTTTCAGTGGATTCCTCCCGGCGCCGTCACTGCACTTCCTACGGCTGATTTACGGCTCAGGTTCGTCTATTCCCTTTTGTAGAATTATTTACTGTGTATATGTTTGTAGGGATTGTAAAGGAGGGGGGAGGGGGGTATACGTTCATACGCACTGCAAACATCACACCCGTTTTGTTTCCTTTCTTTTTTTTGACGCATCTTAACGGAGGATTTATTTCAAGATGGAATAAAATACTGAATTCTCAATATCAGCCGTGGAAATAAACTCCCTCGCGCCGGGATTCGTGCTCGGATAATAATTCAAAACGGCCCGAACACTGGTTGCATTTATTACCGTTTCCACAATGATGCGTCTCGCTGGCAGGATCCTGCCATCAATTTTAGTACTATTAAATGTTTCTAACGGGAGATGACAAATATTTGAACGGAGCTGCTTGTCTTTGGCCGGAGAGAGTCAAAGGAAAATCCCTGGCCTTGAAAAAACGAGGGCCAATCCCATTCATCTCAATTACGCCTGAGAACGATCTCAGTCCGTTTAAATGGTGTGTTGGAAATGCAGCGAGCTTCAGGGCAGTTGCAGCGTTTTTATGAGCGCAATAAAGAGTCGTTCCGTACTGACCGGTGTGAGGATGTGTTTACGTGCTTGTCTTTAACGAGGGCATATTGAGTGACGGTTTGCTGTAAAAGCCGCCGCGATTGGCCAAAACGACGAGAGATCAAGAGAGCGATCTTTAACGCACATTTAAGGTCGTGACCCGTGTGGCTGCATGTGTGGGAGCTGGTTTCACCACAGAAGAAAACAGTTTAAAAGATAATTGCCACTTTTAATCTCATAATTGTGAGTTTACATCATGCAATTCTGACTTTATATCACGCAATTGCGACTATATATCACGCAATTCTGACTATATATCTCGCAATTCTGACTTTATATCACGCAATTGCGACTATATATCACGCAATTCTGACTTTATATCGCGCAATTCTGACTATATCACGCAATTGCAACTATATATCACGCAATTGTGGCTTTATATCACGCAATTCTGACTATATATCAAACAATTCTGACTTTATATCACGCAATTCTGACTATATCACACAATTCTGACTTTATATCACGCAATTGCGACTATATATCACGCAATTCTGACTTTATATCACGCAATTCTGACTATATCACACAATTGCAACTATATATCACGCAATTCTGACTATATATCACGCAATTCTGACTATATCACACAATTCTGACTTTATATCACGCAATTGCGACTATATATCACGCAATTCTGACTTTATATCACGCAATTCTGACTATATCACGCAATTCTGACTTTATATCACGCAATTCTGACTATATCACACAATTCTGACTTTATATCACGCAATTGCGACTATATCACGCAATTCTGACTTTATATCACGCAATTCTGACTATATCACGCAATTGCGACTATATATCACGCAATTCTGACTTTATATCACGCAATTCTGACTATATATCAAACAATTCTGACTTTATATCACGCAATTCTGACTATATCACACAATTCTGACTTTATATCACGCAATTGCGACTATATATCACGCAATTGCGACTATATATCACGCAATTCTGACTTTATATCACGCAATTCTGACTATATCACACAATTGCAACTATATATCACGCAATTCTGACTTTATATCACGAATTTCTGACTTTATATCTCTCAATTCTGACTTTATATCACGCAATTCTGACTATTTCACGTAATTGTGACTATATCACGCAATTCTGACTATATATCACGGAATTGCGACTATATATCACGCAATTCTGACTATCACGCAATTGCAACTATATATCACGCAATTCTGACTATTTCACGTAATTGTGACTATATCGCGCAATTCTGACTATAACACGCAATTGCGACTATATATCACGCAATTCTGACTTTTTAACACAATTGTGACTATATATCTCGCAATTCTGACTTTTTAACACACAATTGCGAGTTTATATCTCACAATTGCGACTAAATCACACAATTCTGACTGAATAAATGACAATTGCCACTTTATATCACAAAATTCTGACTTTATAACACAATTTTGACTAAATCACGCAATTCTGACTTCATAACGCATGAATTGGGACTTTATATCTCACTTTTGGGACTTTATATCACGCAATTCTGACTTTATATCACGAATTTCTGACTTTATATCACGCAATTCTGACTATATCACGCAATTCTGACTATTTCACGTAATTGTGACTATATCACGCAATTCTGACTTTATATCACGCAATTCTGACTATATATCATGCAATTCTGACTTTATATCATGCAATTCTGACTATATATCACGCAATTCTGACTTTATATCACGCAATTCTGACTTTATATCACGCAATTCTGACTTTATATCACGCAATTGCGACTATATATCACGCAATTCTGACTTTATATCACGCAATTCTGACTATCACGCAATTGCAACTATATATCACGCAATTCTGACTATTTCAGGTAATTGTGACTATATATCACGCAATTCTGACTATATCACGTAATTCTGACTTTTTAACACAATTGTGACTTTATATCTCGCAATTCTGACTTTAACACACAATTGCGAGTTTATATCTCACAATTGCGACTAAATCACGCAATTCTGACTTAATAAAAGACAATTGCCACTTTATATCACAAAATTCTGACTTTATAACACAATTTTGACTAAATTACGCAATTCTGACTTCATAACGCATGAATTGGGACTTTATATCTCACTTTTGGGACTTTATATCACGCAATTCTGACTTTATATCACGAATTTCTGACTTTATATCACGCAATTCTGACTATATCACGCAATTCTGACTATTTCACGTAATTGTGACTATATCACGCAATTCTGACTATATACCACGCAATTCTGACTATATATCACGCAATTCTGACTTTATATCATGCAATTCTGACTATATCACGCAATTGCGACTATATATCACACAATTCTGACTATTTCACGTAATTGTGACTATATCGCGCAATTCTGACTATAACACGCAATTGCGACTATATATATCACGCAATTCTGACTATATCACGTAATTCTGACTTTTTAACACAATTGCGACTTTATATCTCGCAATTCTGACTTTTTAACACACAATTGCAAGTTTATATCTCACAATTGCGACTAAATCACGCATTTCTGACTTAATAAAAGACAATTGCCACTTTATATCACAAAATTCTGACTTTATAACACAATTTTGACTAAATCACACAATTCTGACTTTATTAGACACAAATGCCACTTTATATCTCGGAATTCTGATAAAAAGTCAGAATTGTGAGATAAAAAGTCGCAATTACCTTTTTTATTTTTCATTCTGTGGCGGAGACAAGCTTCCACAGGGATGAGCATTAACACACTGGTTTTGCTGAATGGCTAACAGACGGTGTCCCCTCAGTCCTGTCAGCCCGACTGCAGGCGCCGGCCCACCGACTCAAAGGAATGGCCGTAATTTTCCTTCTTGCATCTTAAAAATCAACGGCCAAAAAGCTGGGAAAGTTTACCAGCTAGATCTTGTGGTTCACCCTGTTTCAATCCAGCCACAACGCCACACTGTAATAGAAAGACGCCCGTCGGTGGGAGTGAGGACTGATTTATGTCCGTGTTTACTGATAACTCTCATATGACGGCACTTACCGGTCACAGTTCGGCACTGGACATTCATTCCCAAATATGATTCCGATAGACAAGATGATGGGAATCCCTGAGGACGGGCTGTATTTATTGAGGTTAAACACTGCAGTGGACCTCATCTGGAGTCATGTGATTTGGGAAAACAGATGGTTCATGGTCACGGTGTGTTTAGACATTGAAACAGTTTGGTTTCACGGTGCTTTTTACGTCTGTTTTGCTTTTAGGATTATGTCTTATTCCTGCAGAATAGCAGCATCTTTTTTAAGATTTTCAGTGTTTTTTTTACACTGTAAGCTTATAATTATAACAAAATAATTACAGTTATATATATGTGTGTGTATATATATATATATATATATATATATATATTGTTTGTGTGTGTGTGAAAATGAAAATGGCATACACTTCCCTAGAATTAACATGTTATATATCATTATGAATTTATTCTTAATTTTTTTAAATCCATATTTATTATAAACGTCAACAATACAAATATAAAATAATAAAAAAGTGTATATATTTATATGTGCAGAATATTGCTTAAAAATCACAACCAATAACATTTTTATATATAATTATCAATTTATTTATGTATGTATTTTAATGTCATTTTAAATAAAAAATGATAATGTAATTTTTAATATATATATACACATTTTATACACATCATTTTTATTTGATTCTGGTTATAAAATAGTGATAAACCAAAATGAAGATTAAATAGTTTAAATTAATTAATTGATTAATTTTAAACTAGAAATGCCTGTCAAAACTTTATTTGATATATTATATAGTATTTGCAAAGTATTTTCTACAGTAAATTAATATTCATCTGCTTATGTGTGCATGCCCTCAACATTTTATTTTTTATTAAATGTAACGTACAAGATGAAGAATTTATATTGCTCCTATAATAAAAGGCCTAACGTTACTCTGGATGTCAGCAATCTTTAAAGTCCTGGAACAGCAGTGGACTCAGACTTTGACGAGGTCAAAAAAATAATGTCTTGTTTTACTGTAACTGGGAGCGGTTCTCAAATAATCTGCAGTTTTTTATCCATCTACACTGGCAGAAACCCCACAGCCTCGTCCTGCACGTGTACGACGAAGTGACATGAATAAACGAACAGTGATTCTACATCTTAATAAGGTTTAAATTGTGGTTGGGATATTGTAGGATCATGTCGTGGGACGCCGGGTCTCACACATGGCTTGAATGAAGAGTCCTTCGAGACCGTCGTATGGACACCGAATGAGCACAGAAATCTTTTACAACGATTGACCAGTTCTCCAAAACGCTCTACATCTGCTTAAATCGAGACTCGACCCGAGGGCTTTCAGTCCTATTACAATGAAACCTCTCAAGTTATTTTCATTATGGTGCTTAAAAGGGATATAGAATCAGTTTTACAGTTTTTTTTACAGCTGTGTTTTATAAAAAGGGTTTTAAAAAGTGCTTTTTATCTCATGAATTCCTGGGAAAGATCTCCACCTGGGTCCGACGACAGCGAATCCCTCAGAAGTGACTGTTTGTGCAAGCGTTCGGCCGTTAGTACGTTTTATCTTAAATTGGATCGTGAACTCCACACTAGAGGCTTAGTTAGTTTGTAACTAACTCCATTTGTTTTATAATTTTTATTTTTCCATTACCGGTACCCCTAGCTGGCATTTTAACGTCGAGTCACAGTTGATATTGGATAACCGTTGAATTTTCAGGTTGTAGTCTACAAATAATGTTGATTTGGCGGCGTACAACTCAAAATTTTGTAGTGAGTCAACAGCACCACTTCAACTATTTGGTGTTCAACGTTGTTTTGACATTGAATTCATGTTTTTTTTATAAACTGACATTATTTTAACAACATTTAAACGTTTAATGTCAGTCGAATGCCAGCTTGACTCGGCTCGCTTTTCGGTCCGTTTTCCATTGCAGACAGTACACTGTAAAAAATATCTGTGATTTTAACAGTAAAAGACTGTAAAAATGCTACAGTGCAAAACTGTTAATTGGTTAACAGAAAGTTTCCGTACTTTATACGGTAAATAACTGTGATATAATTTTACAGTAAAATACTGTTAAATTTACAGTTTTTGAAAGTGAAAAAGAACAAATCGTTGTATAATTTACAGTGAAAAAACGTAAATTGACATTCCCACAATTCCCTGTGACACTTCACATTTGATGTATTTTTGTTGAAATAACTATAGTTCCTCATAGTTTTATTGTTTTTTTCTAATCAGTTATGTACATTAGGGTTTTATGTTACATTTAATGTTGTTAAATGTTGTTTTTTCATTTCATGTGTGTTACCATGATGGTGTTTAATGTTTGTGTGAATGACACTGTGCAGCTCCTTTATATAAGTATTACTTAAATAAGTAATCACTTATGATGAGCTGTGATTGCTCAAGTTACTCTCATCACTGCTGTGATGATTGATGGTTGTCAGTGTATTACAATGGTCTAACACAGATATCAATAAGTTTTATCAGAAAATAAAATACAGTTTATTACTGTAAATTTTAAGTTAAGTCTGTAAAACCATTAACGTTCCTACCGTATTTTTAACGGTAAAGTTCTGGCAACCACAGCTGCCGGTTTATTACCGTAAAATTTACGGTTTATTTTTTACAGTGTACCGCCACAAATAGTACGTGGTCGTCATAGCGACGCCGCAGGAAACTGCCGTGACGTAATCTTATTTTTGTTCCTCGTTGCCCCATCAAGCTTTCCCTTGATCCTCTCTTCGGCAACCAAAAAAAGGAAAGTCCGCACCTCCTCGTTTGACCACGGCGTATTCGTCCGCATTTCCATAATAATAGTAGTAAGTTTATTAAGTTTAGTAACTATCTCTGGCCAAAAAAAATCATTCTCTCAACAACAGACACTTCCATCGAAAGTCTGGCGTTATAATGTGTATTAGCTTTTGGTGAACTGTGGAGTGGGTAAAACTGTTTTTAACAGCAGGCTAGCAGTTACCGTTGACTCGCGCTAGCCTAACTATAAAACTGGAACGACTGGATGAACATTTTTGAAAACTGATAAATAACATAATAGTCTCCTCGGCTGTGAACCGCTCCTGGTAAACTCGCCAATAACAATCCATCGTGCAACATGCGCACCTGCTCTTAAAGGGTCTGTTGGATGACGCTCTGATTGGTTTATTTCACGTTACGCCCCAAACCACACTTATGAATAATGAGGCTACTTCAGACGGTCCCACTTTATATTAAGTGGCTTTAAGTACTATGTACTTACATTAAAAAATAAGTACAATGTACTTATTGTGCTCATGTTGTTTTGTAAATCACTTTTGGTGCTATTGAGGTGTGATATGGGTAAGGTTAGGGACGGGTGTGGTGGTATGGGTAGGTTTAAGGGTAGGTTTAAGTGTAAGGGATGGGTCAGCTGTGTAATTACAGTTGTAACTACATAAATTAATTACGGCTGTAACTACATGCTGGTATTTTTAAAATATAAGTACAATGTAAAAACATGTATGTACACAATAAGTACATTGTATCAAATTATTAATTTCAATGTAAGTACATGGTACTTAAAGCCACTTAATATAAAGTGGGACCCTTTAGACCAACCCCTTTTAGGCTGAATCCCAATTCTCTGTCTTACCCCTTCCCTTTAGGTTTGCGCGTTCATGTGAGAGGAAGGGCTATCCCAATTCTCATTTTGATCTAGGGGTAGGGGTAAGGTGAAGGGATATATACCCCTTACGACCAAGAATTTTCGCGAGCTTACTTGAAACCAAGGGTTAAGAAATGCACAAGTTTTTTCGTTTAAATGATTGATAAAAAATCATGACCGTCTTGTTTTGTGCTCTACACAATGATGTACATATATATATTTGCAACTATGTTGTTTATTGAAACGTTTTTAAAGTTTTTTTAAAAATCGCTACTTTGCTACGCTAGGCTATGCTAACATTACATTGCTGATTTGCACAATCAGTCCCACATTTCAAGATCACCCAAAATGTCCGGGATTCAGCTTTTGCTTTCTACAGTCGCCATTCATTATGTGTACATTATTTGACACAGACACGTACGTGATCAGCTTCTCAGATGATGCATTCAGCTTCAAACGGATCCCGACTGAGACGAAAACACGGGAATATTAGATCAACAATACATTCAGATTCACCGATTTAAACGAATAATTTCAGTCCGATTGAAACAACAACCTTTTGCGTGTAAACATAATGAATAGTAAAGGCGGAAAGCAAAAGCCGAATCCCGGACATTTTGAGGGGATCTTGAAAGTTTCGAGAAGTTTGTGATCAACACTTGTTGCCCCGGGTGACACAGACGCCAGTTAAGGACGATGTAAGATGACGTAACCGAGTGGTGTCTGTATATTTGCACTAGTGCTTACCGCTCGGTTTCGAGGGCAAGGGCTAGGGGTAAAACGAAGGGGAAGGCGTAAGACAGAGAATTGGGATGCAGCCTTAAACTTGCGTCGGGCAAAAGAGTCATTTATCCCACCGGTAAAATATCAACAGCGCCCAAGACCCGCCCACAAAGATACTTATGTTTCAGATCGTTAAAATAGGGCCCTAAGGCTATGTTTACACGGAAACGATTCTGAAGAGAAAGTGCAAAAGCGGCGTTGCGTTATCACTTTTTATTCTGCGTTTAGACGAGCGTTTTGGGTGGGAAATCCACGTGCATATGGTGACGCAAAAGTGAATGAAATTCAATGTAGTATGCACTCCAGGCGGCTAGGTGGCGATGTGAAGCACTGCCACACAACGACACCAAGTCCGCGCGCCTGCGTCCAACCTTCACTGTCAAGCAGACTTTAGCGTTTTTAACCTTTACACGGGAACGCGGCGGTGGAGCGTTTTTAAGATTTCCCCTCTGGAGGGTGGTTTCACTTTTTTGCGTTTTTAAGGCGTGTAAACGAAAGGCACCTCCGATAAAGTATTTTTGTTTTCACCCGCGAGCGTTCTCAAGTAAACAGGGCCTTAGGCTGACTTGGAAATGAGGCCCGATGTTCAAAATCCTGAACCTCCCCTTTAAAATGTAAGCGAGTTTAAATCAAATATTTCTAAAGAATTGAAGTCTGTCGGGTATTGATGTCTGCTATTTTAGTCCAACCGTTACTCCTGATCGAGACCTCCGTGAATATTTAGTTTATACATATAGTTACGCTTCAACTACGTTTAATGGTGCAACGCAAAAATATTCAGTAGTGCTAAGTTGTATCTTTGACGTCAACAGTCGGCTAAGTTGTAATTTGCGCGCAGCTGCGGCGTCCGGCCCCAGGAGCCAGTGCGGTGTCCCGACCCGGGCGGGTTTGAAGCCGCGGACTCCACGGTGAAGGGGTTATTTGATCAGGTACCGAACAAAGCCTGTGTTTCTGAAGGCGCCGAAATTTCATTGCTGCAAATACAGCTGCTGGATTATTGCCCTTTCAGGCCGCAGACTGACAGCATGACAGTTTCATACGAGAACAGAGGGTTTTAAAAGAGGCTCTACAGACAAAAATTATTATTCATTTTTTTTAACCACCTGCGTCTTTTATAGGTCCTTAAATGTGGCGGTTGCAAATTGTACAGGAACTTCTTTCAGCTACATTTGCTGGAAAATGTGATCTAATCAGAGTGAAATGTCAATGTGTTTTACGTGTCACACTGTGATTAAACGCTGACCTGTGTGTTCATAAAGTATTTTTAATAATTTGCTCAATCATTTCTTTTGCTTTAATGTTTACTGTTTATTTACAAGTATACAGTATTTATATTCTGAAGCATCAGAAAGGTGATGTAAGTGACGTTGAATGTGGCTGGTTGAGTGTTTCAGAAACTGCTGATCTACTGGGATTTTCACACAAACACACCTCAGGGTTTACCTAGCGTGAAGCGTATTGCATTCACTTGAAGAAAAAAAAATCGACTCTGTTTTTCTGAATTAACAAAATAATTATCTCAGAATTACGAGATAATTTTTCATGGAAAAAAGTTTTGCTCTGTTTTTCTGAATTAACAAGTTAATTTTTCATGAGAAAAAAAGATTTTGCTCTGTTTTTCTGAATTAAAAAAATTTCCATGAAAAATTAACTCGTTAATTCAGAAAAACACAGCAAAACCTTTTTTCCTCATGAAAAATTAACTTGTTAATTCAGAAAAACAGAGCAAAAACTTTTTTTCTCATGAAAAATTAACTCGTTAATTCAGAAAAACAGAGCAAAAACTTTTTTTCTCATGAAAAATTAACTCGTTAATTCAGAAAAACAGAAAAAAAACTTTTTTCCTCATGAAAAATTAACTCGTTAATTCAGAAAAACAGAGCAAAAACTTTTTTCCTCATGAAAAATTAACTCGTTAATTCAGAAAAACAGAGCAAAAACTTTTTTCCTCATGAAAAATTAACTTGTTAATTTAGAAAAACAGAACAAAAACTTTTTTTCCTCATGAAAAATTAACTCGTTAATTCAGAAAAACAGAACAAAAACCTTTTTCCTCATGAAAAATTAACTCGTTAATTCAGAAAAACGGAGCAAAAACTTTTTTTCTCATGAAAAATTAACTCATTAATTCAGAAAAACAGAACAAAAACCTTTTTCCTCATAAAAAATTAACTTGTTAATTCAGAAAAACAGAACAAAAACTTTTTTCCTCATGAAAAATTAACTCATTAATTCAGAAAAACAGAACAAAAACCTTTTTCCTCATAAAAAATTAACTTGTTAATTCAGAAAAACAGAACAAAAACTTTTTTTCTCATGAAAAATTAACTCATTAATTCAGAAAAACAGAACAATTTTTTTTCTCATGAAAAATTATCTCGTTAATTCAGAAAAACAGAGCAAAAACTTTTTTCCTCATGAAAAATTAACTCGTTAATTCAGAAAAACAGAGCAAAAACTTTTTTCCTCATGAAAAATTAACTCGTTAATTCAGAAAAACAGAGCAAAAAAATTTTTTCTCATGAAAAATTAACTCGTTAATTCAGAAAAACAGAAAAAAAACTTTTTTCCTCATGAAAAATTAACTCGTTAATTCAGAAAAACAGAGCAAAAACTTTTTTCCTCATGAAAAATTAACTTGTTAATTTAGAAAAACAGAACAAAAACTTTTTTTCCTCATGAAAAATTAACTCGTTAATTCAGAAAAACAGAGCAAAAACTTTTTTCCTAATGAAAAATTAACTCGTTAATTCAGAAAAACAGAGCAAAAACTTTTTTCCTCATGAAAAATTAACTCGTTAATTCAGAAAAACAGAGCAAAAAAATTTTTTCTCATGAAAAATTAACTCGTTAATTCAGAAAAACAGAAAAAAAACTTTTTTCCTCATGAAAAATTAACTCGTTAATTCAGAAAAACAGAG
>NC_142781.1:34526741-34571741 GCF_988280905.1 Pimephales promelas
TATGAATGTCAGCTCCACGTCGAGCGCTGCCTTACGCAAACACACACACACACACATTAATCCTGCACACACAGCACGGCTCCGTCTCACTGGCACGTTAAACGCCATGCGAATGTAGGATCCACACTGAGACATACAGCCAGATGGACCTGGACAAACGTTCTGACGATTCCTGATCCGGTCTGACTCCTGAACCCAAACTGAAAGGACTGCGCCGATTGGTTATTTGATTTAGCCGTGAACCGTCATCTCTTCAGATGAGAAGTTACACATATACACACCACACACTCTTAGAAGAAAAGGTTCTATATAGAACCTTAAAAGGTTCTAAAGCGCTACGTATTTGGAACCCCTACAATGCAATGAGTGTGAATGATCACTATCACACGAAGAGTGTCATTTCAGTTTTTATCCTCCAAAAATCAGCATGATTAAAATGTGTGATTAAGTTACTACAACAGTTTAATAAACAATAATTTAATTACAACTACAAAATGTTGCAGAATAATGTAATACATGAATGAACAATAGCCTTTAAAGAACCTTTGTGCCAAAAGTGTTCTTTCTTGTCATTATTGAACCTTTTTTAGCATAAAATGTGCTTTGGAGTAGAGTAGAGTAAAGAACCCTATGCTACATACTGTATATAGAACCCTTTTTTCTACACAACCTCCAAACTTACCCATCACACGCACACACGTTCGCGTTCGGCTACGGTAGAAGCATGACGTCACAATATGTTGACCTTCATACAATAGGGTGCCCGCGGTTATGGAGATGTTTCATTCTAAGCTAATAAAAACTGAACACATCTATCTAAATACACCACTGAACACACAGTTATGGATCTTATAGACCCTTTTACAGTTGGTAAACATGGTGACGTTTTTTTGTGGGCGGAGCTTAGGTGGAGGCAGAAAGATCCCTCTGGCCGCTTCACTAACGCTAGTTAGCAAGGATTGTTAGCTTGTTTTTTAACAATGACTGGAGAAAATCCGATATTATCTTAATGTGTAAGGTCACTCAGTGTCCAGGACCGCGATTGTTATTTCCAAAAGTTCAGTCCCTCCAGAAAAACGCGATTATGCGATCGCTGAATTCAATGCAAAATCAGCCAAAGTCCGCATATTTATGCGGGGGCCGCATTTTTTCAAATACGCCTCACTTTCGCCGCATAAATTGCCGATTTCCGTGCAAAATATGCGGGGTTTGCATAATTTCATAATCCTCGCATTTTCGTTGCAAAAAAAAGTCACATGTATCTTAGCAGAAAGTTGAAAAATGTTGCGTTTGCTTCACACAAGAGCAGCCATTTCCCCCTGTTTCCATGGGAACGTTATGAAGTGACACAATTACGCGACGCCAGACAGACTCACGGAGGCGATTGACATCTCACAAATTGAACTCGTATAACTGTCTGTCACGCGTTCTACCGTCACATCGTTACTTAATAAACAAAATTAAGATAAAAGTAGTAGCATCAAACAGAAATTACCCGCACACGTGGGGTGTTCGACAGTTCAACAGGGAGCGCGCAGCTCTTAAAGGGGCCACACCTTATTTACACTCTTACAGTCTGAAATAAAACAAGATGAGAAATTAAATATTCCCAGCACTTTCTATGATGTAGTATGCTTGTTTATCAAAGGAAGTAATAAGAAATGACTCTTACATTAACAGGATGTTGGGGGAATCACTTTTTTTCTCTTTTTCATCAAACCGCAATTTTTGCAAGTTCCCTCAATTTTTGCAAATTCCTCCAATTTCATCGCGTAAAATTGCATAAATATCCCACATATTCCATCGCATTTTTAAAGAAAACTGGCCGCATAATCAATCAATTTTTGCCCGCAACAATCACAAAAAAAACTCCGTGTTTTTCTGGAAGGACTGAATACTATTATGGTAAATGTTAAATATAAATCGCAAGTTTTTTCACAAATTTTTGGAAATTACCACCACAAAATCAGTCATTTTGATCGCAAAAATCACAAAAAAAAATCGTGAAATCCTGGAGGGACTGAAAGTTATTTTTAACGGACGGAACCAGATTGGCCGACCCGTAGCTGCCTACACGCTCACTCAATGCATGGATGATCTGACAGGATTAACGTACGTTACGTTACCTCGGTTGAGTGGCCTGACTTCTACACCTACCTTATAGAGAAACCCATCGTAAAGAGAAACTGAGGGCATATAAATCTTTAGATGCCTATATGGTCCTGTACAAGACTTGTGTGTACGATCCGCAGTTCTGCCGAACCAGCGCCGAGACCACGACAATGTAAAGAGTGACATTACAGTGCGATTTTAAGGATGTGAATATTTTCTAGAAATAAAAGTTCCAGATACAGCATATTCATTTTTTATCAATTCTTGCACCAAACAACACAACAAGATGACATTTAATAATAGTAACAATTATTTAAGCTCCTTATTATGTAGCTGAATCTGTGCTGGTTTGTATTGGCCGCCTCCAGTTTCCACTTTGTTTTGCCTCCAGCTAGCGCCGTGACGTCGGCGCAAAAGGGGTCTATACTGCATTTCTGTCAATATTACACATTGCACCTTTAAGTACAGTACTTACTGTCCACCTCTGCAACTGTATATTCTTGCAGTGTGTGTGTATGTCTAGAAATATAGCCCGATTTGAAGCTTGTGACGTATAAACCCGATTCAGATTCATCAATCGGAATGACTTCAGTGCGATTGAAATAAACGTTGTGCACGTAAACGTGGCCTGTGACACACACCGGCCCCTTTAAATCCCCCGCGGCGGACATTAACTTCAGCAGGTGCACGAGAGCGGGGCTTGTTTTCCTTCACAGGCTCCTCAGGAAATCATAAAGCAAATATATTGCTGGGGGACGGTTTTTTGGGGGTGCCCTGTGAGCAAACTGAACGGGGAAATGGATCAGCGCATGGCCACTGAGGACGGTAAATCAACAGGCCAAAAGGAGAGCTGAATGTACTGTTGTGGCCCCCGGGGGCCCGAGCCCAAGGCCGGGGTTTCTGTCAGTCATGGCCCTGGTGTTAATGTCAAAGCCAGCTGGAGATTGAGACGTCTGCGTCGATTACAGCAACTCCACTAGAGGAGGCCATCATGTCACTGGAAAAGCAGATCGAGTCAGGGATGATTTGCATCAAATGCAGTTCAACAAAGAGATAATAAAGATGACAAACACGCTTAGTGTGTGTGTGTGTGACGGTCGGTGTTTTCTTGTGTGCAGGTGAAGCGTTCCTCTCAACAACCCAGTTTACTTTGGTGAGACTAGATGTTCAATGAGAAATAAAATAAAGCATACGACTTTCATATGTGCATTTGGAGGATTTGCAAAGAAAAGGCTTTTTAGGTTGCAGAGGTTAAAGGTCAAGATGCTCTTTTTCACATCAATCTTCCATAAGGGTCTCATCATGTACAAGTACAACCCGTTTTACTTTTAACATGTCATGAGTGAAACTGGATATTCAATGAGAAAAAATAAATGAAGCATACGACTTGATTGTAATTGTTTCAGATGTGCATTTGCAGTGGAGTATGCAGAGTATACCAGTACAGTATGCAGAGGTTAAAGGTCAAGATTTAAATGAACAATAGTGGTAAATAGTATGGGAAATCACCTTGAGGGACCCTGAAACTTTACATTTTAATGGTTAAAATGAAATTAAAGTCACACTGGAGTCAAAATCAAGTTTTTAATGTTTATTCGCAGTGTTACTTTTAAAAGTAATGCATTACAATATTGCGTAACTCCTAAAAAAGTAACTAAGTGCGTTAGTTATTTTTACGAAAAGTAATGCGTTAGGTTACTTTTGTGTTACTTTTTGTTATCTTGGCTGGGCTTGCTTGTTCGCTTTTTTATAACAACAAAAAAAGTTAAATTTTTGGCAAACGTAAAGGCTATTTAAATTTAAGGTTAATTCATTTAATCTAAGGTTAGCAGCAAAGACATTGGTTAATAAAGTGAGATTAAATACATAAAGTTTATTTGTGTGATTTAATATAGTTAAAGTTTTGCATAAAATTGTGAGATTGCATTTTTATTCATTTTGAGGAATACTGAATGTTTTTGTGCAAGTGAGTAAATGCATGTTCACATTTAGTCTAGAACTACAATAACCATATTTACACACACACACACTTTATTTCTCTCAACATGGGGACAGGAGATCTGTCAATCAATAACTGTGAAAAAGTAACTATGTGGTGTTTTTAATGTGCCTTAAGTCAATCCATGTGTAAGTTCATAAGTGGACAGCATTGCTGAGTATTTCCTCCTTAAAGTGAACCAAAGACATGATTTGAAATCGCTGGTGTTTCTGACGTCACAAATGACCTTGTAACCAATCAGATCAAGTGGATCTCTTGAGCTGAGCGAGTGAGTGGAGGCGGGGCTTATTTACAGTTGATATGAGGCAAGGGTGTAGACTCGCATTCAAGCTATTTTAAGGCATGGATCATTTTTTTCCAAGGAAAAAACCTTGTTTTGGTGATGAAAATGAGTTTTAAGGGATAAAATAATTGACTAGGCCTACACTTTAAACAATGCTGGGTTGTTTTAACCCCCAAAAAATATGGACAAACCCAAATGTTGGGCTAAAAATTTCATTCAAAATTTTAACCCAACTTTCACTTTCAACTGTAATTTTTTTAAATTACATTTTTAACCCATCATTTGTGTTTGTCCATATTTGACCCAAATTTGTGTTGAAACAACCCAGCAGGGGATTTTAATAATTGAAAAATTTGCTTATATAAACAACCTGAAAAAAATGATGCAAATGTCTATAAGATCCTGATTTTTACTGCAGACACAAAAGGCACTGAATTAGCTTTAACCGTGACTTTTAACATTAAACATCAGATGAAATGTAAAGAAAACAAATGCAGTTTAATTCTCATGTTGTCACCAAGAAAAATGCGTGATTTTTGATTAGCCACTTTGAAACGTCGGTTCGAATCATCCGATATCATCAGTTTTTCCAGCAGCACTTCATGTCAGTCTCAGCTGATCACTGCTGTTACGTCTCGGGTTTCCAGTTCTCCAGCCAACTCGCTCCCACTGAAATCTACAAACACAATGCCACCCGAACCCTTTGTTTTGAGCTATTCCAAATCTCATGCATTTCCAAGCTTGGCACACATCTAGTGCATTGGCTCTTTTTTTGTTACTGCATGAATTATTTCTGACTGGTTCCTCCTTCACATGTGGTGGTAAGAGGATTGCAGTCACACCCATTGTGTAATGCTATACCTTCCCTGGACAGGCCCTTCATGGGCTTTTAGACACAAGTTGTCTTGGCTTTTCATCTGATTGAGCGATTCAACACATCATATATAGAAACAGCTGTGCTACAAATGAGCCCCTGCACAGTGACTTTGATAAATGTGCTGAATTGACTGTATTCAAGGCCTCATGCGATTTCCTTCCCCCATCAGGTTGAACGTTTCTTAACAACACGTATGTCTGTTTCAATGTGCTCCTCGTTCGGCGCTCTATCACCGAGCTGGAAGCAAATTATGAAAAACTCTGACATTACAGGGAAGTGCAATTCAAGCTGTGTAAATATGAATTCATATACAGACCACGGTCCTCAAGAGCGGTTTAAATCATAAGCACATTAGGCATTGTACATAATCCCAGCCGCATGTATAAATCACTGCGCTGCTGCAGTAATGAGTGGTAATGCTGGGAATACACTAACTATAAGAGTGTTCAATGTTCATGACCCCTAATGACAAACGCTTTAGTGTGTTTCTCTCATGGACTTATAGGACAAATGTTTCAAATCCAAACACATATCTTCTCACCCCATACAGTAAAAATAGTTTTGATGTCTTTGAAATTTAAAAATATACAAAGTGACCAAGAAATATAAAGACTTTTTTTGTAATTAAACACACACACAAAAAAAAAAAAAAAATTATATATATATATATATATGAAGAGTTCAGATGCAAAAGCCTCTAAGTGCAATTTGAAATTTTTCACTTCAAAAAATTTCACTTAAATGGCAATGAAGATTACCTATTAATTGTCATGTAAGTGAAATTACTGAACTTATATATACAAGCTTGATAAAAATGATCATTCTAGAAGAAAATTTCAAATGGCACTTATAGAGGCTTTTGCATCTGAACTCTTCATATATATATATATATATATATATATAAAATGGAGAATAATGTAAAATTTTGCATTACATGCATCTAATATAAATGTACCCCTTTTCACATTTCTGGGTTTTTCGCGGAAGACGTAATGTTAGGTAAACTTCTATAGCGGGGAATGAGAGACTACAACTACATTAAATATATTTTTTTCTGTTCTCATTTGCTCAAATAGAAAAAAAACAAAAACTCCACAATAGTGTTTTCACAACTCTCAAAAAGAGTAAATTAAAATAGAGATAGTCAGATGAGAGAAAATGTTCAACTTTAAAATAAAAAGGTAATATACAATTCTATAGTGTTATTATTATAATGAACATACATTAAAAACTTTGCAGGATTTACAATGCCGCGTCAAAAACGCGTCATCACAGTCTGTGAAAACAGCGAACGTCATCGCTCTGGGCGGGAAAAGATGAGCCGGACAGCCGGTCACATCACGTGCAGAGAAAAGGCGGCAGGATTTGAACTCGAATCAGATGGATTTTGTGGTGAAAAGTTGTGAACTGATCAGCGGTGGGAGAAGTCGATATCGAAATATGTTCGTCTGTTTTACACTGATTCAGGTGAGGAAGTGCAGACAGGGGTCTCCTTTTCACGCCTGATTGAATATGGAGCGTTTCTCTCTCTTGCTGCCACGGTCGAGTGTGTAGATTTACTACGTTAACGTTACCTTTATAAAGACTAGTTTGATCCAGACTGTGGTGAAAATGGAGCAAAACATTTTCTATTTTGATATGTCTTGAAGTTCTACGTAATGAGTGTCCTGGCCTTATTTTGATTACCAAAAACCAGGACACTCGGACTGGTAAACATAGCACTCAAATTATACTTGAAGTTTACTTAAAGATTCCTTATTAATTTCAATATATTCAAAGTAGACTATGCCTCTCCTGTATGGATATTAATTGTTATATTAAAAGACACAAGTTCAGATAGGCTTCTCAGAGGTTACTCAACATGTTTTATAATGACAGGTTTAAAAAATAATGATTGAAGTGATGTCTCCTGTATTAGAAATATAAATAAATAACTAAAAGAAATACCTCCAAATTGAACAAAATAACTCCCACAAACCAACTTGCTGCACAAACTGACAAATACGAACTAACAAAATGTATTTGTTTTGGAGTGAGGTAAATAAAATAAAATAAGCAGGGCAGCCAGAAATCAATGGCTGTCTATGAAGTCGCGCTGCAGTTCCATTTTCCACCACAGATTTACATTGGAAAACGTTGGGGAGCTGTTGTAGAGCTAGAGAGGCTCAGAGACCGGCTGCCCTGCTTCGTATCATAATACCTGGCGAATCCAGGCACTACATTTTAATATATCCTGCCCAATTTACGACTTAAAAAAGACTTTAAAAAAATCCCAAAAATATCTGTTGCAGATTCCTGAACACATTTATAATTTATTATTAATTCAGATTCAGTGCATATTGAGGTCTATGTTTGGATGAATATTATGAATATTACTCTACATATAATATGTCCTGTCAACATGTATTTCCACACCTCCGCGCAGACGTCACACGTCATCATTGTGTTTCATGCTAATGTTAGACGTCAATCACTGAGCAGCGCAAATGAAACAGCAGCCGCCTTTTTCCAGGTTTTCCTGAACCAATTTGGAAGGGATGGAAAACACGTCACGTTATACTGGGAGTCTGGGACTGAGCGGTTTCAATGTCAATACTATCAATGCTGGAAGGATTCTACAGGTCAGTGCTCTTTAAGTTGTGTTCATAATTATTGTAATGTTATTGATGCTTTGCTGTGTGCGTTCATTTCAATTGAAGAAAGCGTGGCTTTGGAGATGCTCTGAAGGAAGTGTGGGATCTCATGCTTTCAAAGCTAACTTGCTATTGCTAGCCACTTTGAAAATTGCCTACCCTACCTTAAATCGGTACTACTGAATATTCAACACAGTCTCACGAAGATGCGTATCTATACCACGAATGTCATTTCTCGTGGCATTTATACGCCAAAAATGGTACTAAAAAACCCTGGGGTAGGTTTATGGGGAGGGGTTAGCAGTTCGTGCGTATTATACACCAAAAAGTGCGTATCATATGCACGCTAAAAACGCGTACCATATACACGCAAAAACTATTTTTGGCATATATATGCCGCGAGAAATGACATTCGTGCTATAGATACGAACTTTCATGAGATCGGGCTCGAATATTAAGTGTTTACTGTTCTTTTGTCTTGTATCTCAGCATAAACTCGCTTGTTTCACACAAACGCTAACGCAACTTGTGCCAGCATCTTACAATTTTCGTAAAAGTCATCTTTAAGAACTTTATTCTTAATATTTTTATCTGTGGCGGTATTTATCTTGTTGCTAAGGCATTGCAATGGACTATTTCTTTCTCAGGGGATGCTTCACGGTAATATACAGTTTAACCGTAGGAATTATTTCATATGTATTTATTTAAGGGCTGTCAAAACGATTAATCGCGATTAATCGCATCCAAAATAAAAGTTTGTGTTTACATAATATATGTGGGTGTACAGTGTATAATTATTATATATATATAAATACACACACATGCTTGTATATATTTAAGAAATATTTTCGTGTATATTCTGTATATAGATTTATATATAATTTATATTATCTATAAATATAAATATTTTATATATAAATAGTATTTTTTTCTTAAATATACATGCATGCGTGTTATTTTTATATATATATATATATATATATATATACAAAATAATTATACACAGTGCCCCCACATATATTATGTAAACAGAAACTTTTATTTTGGATGCGATTAATCGCGATTAATCGTTTTGACAGCCCTAATTTATTTTATTTGGTTCAGTTGCCGACATAACCCGCACCATTTCAGGGTCCTAAATCCCCGGTGGGAGGCAATTTCCAACAATTTCCAACACTATCTGAAGTGATCATCTGTATTAGCTGGCTTGATAACATTTAATATGTTATTTTTAAATCAGCGCTGAAAATTGAGTGTTTTGCGGTGTATGATGCACACAATCATTGATTCACCCTGTAAACTGCCGTCTCACCTCACCTCATGTGTTTATCACTCCGTCCAATTACTGGCCAAATGAGAACATTATAAGTTGTCGCAACCGAGTGTAAAGAAGGCTTTTAGTTCACACGGATCATGCATATTTATATACATTTATGAAATGGCAAGAACTTCTCGTTTTAAAGAACCAACCAGACTACGGAGACGCACTATAATTGCGGTCTGTATTTAAGTGTTGCAACTCTTACGATATGATCTAAACATTTCAACGGCCTGCCAGGGATGTTGCAACTTATTGGAGGTGTCTTGAAAGAGAACTGAAACCCCTCATTTTAGAGTAGGCAGCTGCTTATGTGTACATGTCCTTGGTTTCTTACTGTGTGAAAGTGGTTGGAACTTCTCTAAATCAACAGAGCATCAGGTAACCAAAAGAGGAGACAATTTTCCTTCCAAAGGGAGTGAAACGCCAATGGATGATTACATAATTTGATGCATCTTGCATATTGATAAGGCTCGTCTCAAAACATCTACACTAATATATATATATATTTGTCCGAAGATCTTCAATTAGTGAAACCACAGTGATTGTTCCAGCTTTTCTCCAAGTAACTGTATTAATACCACTGTGGCAAATGAACTTCCCTATTCTGGAAATGACACATTGTCTCATCTTCCTGTTTCTCTTTATCTGAGTCTTTGCACATCGAGTGATTATCACACACACACAGTCATTAACTGTGAGCTTTTAGTGGAGGCAGAAAGAGGAAGTGTGTTTCTAAGTCAGTGTTAAGAAATTGTTAGCACTTCATCAGTATCTTCTATTAATATTTGAGGGTGTTGTAATTTATCGCTCTGACAAGTTCTTTCGAGCATAAGTTGACCTCCTGACCCTTTAAGCATTATTATTATTGTTAATAAGCGCGATAATTAATTATTACACATATTCTCAGCACTAGATATGAAGGTAAATCAAATTCTCTAGCAACAGAGCCACGTTACCTTCAGATGTAGGACTGACTCAGAGGTGGCTGTCACACAATTTCTGATTTTATTATTATTAAATATGGCCCATGTGAAACTTTAATGTATAATATTTATTTGGACATTTACACTAGCGTTTAAAAGCTTCTTTTTAAATGTGTATTTGTATTTATTTATACAGGCTACACAGTATCTCCGAAATGTGTATATTACAAATGATCTAAATCAAAATGGCTCTATAAAACAATCGATCGAGAACCCAAAAAACAAATAAAAAGTACACCCATTAAAAGAGTGACTTAAAATGCAAGTGAGACTTTGGATGAAACCTACAGATATTCAATGTTGGGGAAGATCTTACGAAAATGGAAATAGGTCGTTCCATAATCTCGGACCAGCAACAGCGAACGCACGATCACCTTTGGATTTAAGACGTACTCGGATTGTTCACCCAAACATGTAAACTCTGTCAGTAATGACTCTCCCTCATGTTGTTCAACCCCGTCAGACTTTCCTTCATCTTCAGAACACAAATTAAGATATTTTTTATTTAATCTGAGAGCTGGATCACTTCTAGGGATTTAAACATTTCTGCCCAGAAAGTTATTAAAGACATTGTTAAAATAGTCCGAGTGACTTCAGTGGCTCAACCTTAAAGGAGTAGTTCACTTTAAAAAAAAACTTTTGCCGATAATTTACTCACCCCCATGTCATCCAAGATGTCCATGTCATTCTTTCTTCAGTCTAAAAGAAATTATGGTTTTTGATGAAAACATTCCAGGATTTTTCTCCATATAATGGACTTCAATGGGGACCAAACAGTTCAAGGTCCAAATGCGAGTTTCAGTGCAGCTTCAAAGGGCTTTAAACGACACCAGGCGATGAATAAGGGTCTTATCAAGCGAAACGAGCGGTCATTTCAAAAATAAATAAAAAAGTTTACGTTTTATAAGCACAAATGGTCACCTTGATGCGCGTTCGTGACTCTCCTGTTCGAACTTGTTCATCAAAATGAACAAATCTTTTTTCCGAGTCATTTGGTTGATTCAACGAACGAACGAAATGACTATGGAGGAGTGAGATAGCTCTCAGATTTAATCAAAAATATCTTAATTTGTGTCCCGAAGATGAACGAAAGACTGACGGGGTTGAACATATTAGTTATTTGCCTTAAAAGGCTTAATGAGTATTATTCAGGAGTCATACCATAAACTGCTTTAAAAAACATATATTATAAAAACATAACATAATAAAATATTGTAATGAATCCTATATTGTACTGGTAACCAGTCCAGTGAGTGATATGATCTGTCGAATTTGCATTCATAAGCAATCTTACAGCAGCATTTTGAATAACTGGAGGCGTGCGAACAAGTCAGTAAATGCAATTGCAATAATATAACAATGAAGAGATAAACGCATGATTTTCCTAATCACATGTTGAGAGAATCGCTATAATTTGGCTATTGTCCTGAGATTAAAAAAGCCGTTCTGAACCACAGTTTTAATCTGTCTATCAAACTTCAGCGAGGAATCGAAATGCGGGCGTAGCAGCATTCTAGATTTAAGCAGATTGAACACAATAAAATTAAGTTCGGGCAAAATGGCAGTCGGCTCGCACTATACCGCCACCCTCTGGATGTACACATTTTTTTACTTAACATAAATGGTTTGTGTTTAGACAACACATTAGGATTTTGTACTGTTAAGTTGAGACACAATTAAATAGAAAAAAAAACATTTAAAGTCAAAAAACACAATTATCATAAGTAAACTATGTATAAATATATTATGTAAAGTGCACAACCTTCCTAGTACATGTGAAATACTTCATAAATTATTTTATGATTCACGTAAGGGTAAAACAAGCAAACGAAATACACGAAACCGACCTAGTGTGTTAAAATCTAGTTCTTAAAAACATATTCAGGCCTCATTTCAGTTTCTAGATAATGCAGAAGCAAACATAATGACATTATTAGTCATGTGACATCATGACAAACTGAAAAATTAATGTCTAGACTAATAGGAAAGAAATAGTGTAATGCTGGCTAACTGGCTATTATTATGATATTATTATTTGTATTCATTATCAATCATAAACACATTGGTTTGTAGCACAGTATAGTTTACTGCTATTCTTATAGTTGTGTTCCTATAGCGGCTGATGAGTCAGAAGTTCACCAGCTTACTTCTGCATTGCTAAATAAAGTGGATCGTATAGACTCTGAATATTAAACCGAGATACAAGAACGTACACCCTTTACACTTCACCCTTGTGTTTTATTTTCCAAGTTGTTCCTGTTTCTTTCAAACAATGAAGCGCTCAAATCACATTTCTGGCACACTTGCAATGTTTTTAATATTTGCAAACAATGTGCATTAATCATTGTCAATGTGTGCTAAATGAATGCATTTGTGGAAACCTTGATAAGTTAATGAATAGAAATGTATTGTAAAAAATAAATGTTTCATAACGTCTTTTATAACACTTTTGATCAATCAATGCATCTTTTCTAAATTATATATATGTTACTTTATTATACTTTAATAATTAATTGATATACAAATGTTGTGTATATATACACAGTATGGATATAAAAAATATTTCTGAAATATTTTAATGTATAGTTTAGAAAATATGCATTTTCTTATATATATATATATATATATATAATTATTTTCCCCCAAAAATCTATACATTAAAATATATCAGAATTATTTTTCGTTATCCATATACTGTGTATATATATACAACATTTGAATATTAATTCAATCAATATTTTGCTGACAATATACAAAATATTATATTAAAATTGTGGCTTTATTGAATTCCATGCAATATTTGTCTATACTAGGGTTCCAGCTTGCACAGGATCAATTAATGCATCTTTTCTAAATTAAGTATATATATAATTTGCAATGTTTTTAATATTTGCAAACAATGTGCATTAATCATTGTCAATGTGTGCTAAATGAATGCATTTGTGGAAACCTTGATAAGTTAATGAATAGAAATGTATTATGTAAAAAATAAATGTTTCATAACGTCTTTTATAACACTTTTGATCAATCAATGCATCTTTTCTAAATTATATATATGTTACTTTATTATACTTTAATAATTAATTGATATAAAAATTTTGTGTATATATACACGGTATGGATATAAAAAATATTTCTGATATATTTTAATGTATAGTTTAGAAAATATGCATTTTCTTATATATATATAATTATTTTCCCCCAAAAAACTATACATTAAAATATATCAGAATTATTTTTCGTTATCCATATACTGTGTATATATATACAACATTTGAATATTAATTCAATCAATATTTTGCTGACAATATACAAAATATTATATTAAAATTGTGGCTTTATTGAATTCCATGCAATATTTGTCTATACTAGGGTTCCAGCTTGCACAGGATCAATTAATGCATCTTTTCTAAATTAAGTATATATATAATTTGCAATGTTTTTAATATTTGCAAACAATGTGCATTAATCATTGTCAATGTGTGCTAAATGAATGCATGTGTAAATCATGATACCAAACAACATGTTCTTATAGATATTGTATATTGTGTTTATCGTTAAAGACATGCATAATATCCATAACTGTACAGATGACAGGAAGATACATCGTCTAAATAAGCAGCGAGTCCGTTGACAAACAGTGTTTCGAGCTCCAGGCACTTTTTCAAAGGAAGTCACGTCTTGTAATAATTTTAGCAGATGGTTTGCCAAATATTTCATACTCGGGTCTGCCAAAAGGGAAAAACTATCTCGCATCCCACAGGTAAAATTATCGTTTATGAGTGTTTTTACCTCAGACTTGAAATGTAAAAAAAGTGCATTTGTGCTACTAGAGCCAGTAAAATGAGATCAGAGCAATAAAGAAAACGCAAAGAAAACAAATATTTTCAACTGACTATACTTAAGAAGAGGAACAACTTCCTGCCGTGATGAATCATGTATATGAGGATTACGGGGGAAAACCAAGATAAAAAGCCACAGGAATGAGGCCTTCACTTATGTGTTCATGTTCCAATATAAAACAATGATGAAGTGTAATTTTCCCCTGATAAATACGTTCTTGTATCTCAGTTTAATATTCAGAGTCTATACGATCCACTTTATTTAGCAATGCAGAAGTAAGCTAGTGAACTTCTGACTCTAAACAATAAAAGCTACAAAACAGTGTGTTTTAGACTGATTATGAATAAAAATAATTCACGTAACAAATACCAGTTTGTGAAAGGTAAAATAACTGGACTCACGTTTAAAATGAGGTGGATATCATATGTTAGCTGTTATAGGCTGATTTCCCAGAGAAATGTTAAGATATGACTCTTTAGAAATGCTAAATTGTTTGTTGGAACATCCTGACAACGTTAGATTAAATGATGTGAGTTTTTGGGGTAAGTCTGTTTTTATTAGCAATGGCAGATGGGGAAAGATTTAGGAAACCTGTGTGAAAACAGTCATTTTGATTGCTATTTTAGTAGGAAGTGAATAATAATACATATGGATTGATAATACAAAGCATCTTCACACTATTGAACAGTAAAATTGATTTGTTGTCTAGTATTATCAATATTAAAAAAAGCTGTGCTGCTTAATATTTTTGTGGAAACCTTGATAAGTTAATGAATAGAAATGTATTTGAAATAAATGTTTTATAACGTCTTTTATAACACTTTTGATCAATCGATGCATCTTTTCTAAATTATATATATGTTATGTAAAGTATATACATGTAAATTATATATACATATATATATAAATACTTTAATAATTAATTGATATACAAATGTTGTGTATATATACACAGTATGGATATAAAAAAATATTTCTGATATATTTTAATGTATAGTTTAGAAAATATGCATTTTCTTATATATATATATATATATATATAATTATTTTCCCCCAAAAAACTATACATTAAAATATATCAGAATTATTTTTGTTATCCATATACTGTGTATATATACAACATTTGAATATTAATTCAATCAATATTTTGCTGACAATATACAAAATATTATATTAAAATTGTGGCTTTATTGAATTCCATGCAATATTTGTCTATACTAGGGTTCCAGCTTGCACAGGATCAATTAATGCATCTTTTCTAAATTAAGTATATATATAATTTCGTTCAAAAACTATATATTCAACTATATTAAAATTATTTTTGACATCATTTATATATATATATTAACATATATATCATATATCACACAACATTGTTTTATTAATTCAATCAATATGTTGACAATCTGCTGACAATATACAAAATATATTAAAATTGTGGCTTCATTGAATTCCGTGCAATATTTGTGTAAGGGTCCAGCTTGCACGGGGTGTTAAGTAGAAAACGAGCTCAACTCTATACGGTAGACGACTGCGAACTGCTGAAAGCTGAGGCGAATGAGGGAAAATCCTGATGTCAGGAAACAGAGGTTTTTGTCGATGTGAATGAATGTGTGTGTACCACTACACCCTGTGAGAGGATTTGAGAGCCCTTTATCACCTTCCCGAGCTGTTGAGGAAAAATAATGCCCTCTCTGTTATTCTCATCATGGCTGTGGTGAGCGAGTCTAAGGGGAAATCCTGTTGGAGAGCCCAGCGCATTTATCGTCCACGCGGTGGTTTGGGGTGACTCGAGATTTACAAAATGTTCCACTGGCTTCCACTTACCTCTTTACAATATTACAAATATAGAGTAATGGGCCTTACATCCTCTGTTATTTCACAAAACATGAGGCTCTCTTAATGGTGCCAGCTTTAGCGGGAATGGCAAGCGAAGGCCCGTAGTGACATCACTACGGTGTTCTCGTCAGACGCGGGGACTGAGGGATGTCCACGAAGAGGTGATGAACGTCCATGCTAGCGCTTATACTCAACTCTATGGTGGAAAGGACAGCTTTGACCAGTTTAACCCTCTGGTGCTCATCCCGTGTCGGTCAAATTACCGATTTTTTTATTTTTTTTTTATTTTAGTGAAATTAATGTGCTATATTTTAGTTCGATGGTGTATTTTATTTAATATTTTGTATGTTTATGGTGCTAAATTATATTTATGCTGTATTTATAATCCATTTATTCAATTACTTATTTATGAGTTTAGACCGTAATTGTCTGTCGTAATTCTTGAATGCTTTAGAGCGATAGACTGAAGTTTGGTCTCTTTTCAAAGGCGACACTTGGCAGATTAATGCTGAAGTGAAAAAAAAGGTAAAGAAATTTACGTTTAATACGTCTAAAATACTATTTTCAATTTATAAACATGTTTTACTCTAAAACTGTAAATCAAAGCCATAAATCTAAACGAGTTGTTCAAAATTAGTGTGTTCGGCTGCAGTTCCAAACGCTTCGTCTCTATTCATTTCCAATGCGTTCAAGTGTGACAATTTTTTTCAGGACCTTTTTGAATCATGTCCATTTTTTTTTTTGTTGTGTTCACATGGCAAGTGCCAAAACCTTTACCAAGTTACCATTCCGATGAAGTAAAAAAAAATCGGAAAAAAAAAACAAAAACAAAAAAAACGTAATATTTTCCAGTCAAAAATGTCAAGAGAACCAGAAGGTTAAACTCTTTTTAATATTTTTTTTTTTTGAGGAAGGCAAAGTTGGTCAATTACTGCTTAATCAGTGTAGACGATGTCATTAGTCGATATTTTTTACTGGCTATATTCAATAAAGCAACATAGTTTTAATGTGCTTTTTATATTGAATTATTTATTTTATTTGAATTAAATATTTTCTATTATTCTCGATTTTAAAAACGGTTGAGCTGCTTATTATTTTTGTGGAAACCGAAATTAATAGAAAGTTCAAATGAACAGCATTTTTTTTTAAATAAATCTTTTACATCATTGAAAATGTCTTCAGTCACTTTTGATCAAATGCGTCTTTTCTAAATACTTTCTTTCAAAAACTATACATTAAATGATATCAAAATTAAGTTTGCTATCCCTTTACTCTATATATTATATTATTATATAATATTTCTATGTGAATTGAATCAATATTTTGTTGACAATCTGCTGACAAAATTAATATTAAAAAATGTTAATTAACTAAAATATTTTAGTGCATATATATTCAGTAAAATATTTTAGTTGAATAACATTTTATTTTAATATTAGTTAATTTTATATTTAAAATTATATTTTGTATATTGTCAGCAGATTGTCAACAATATGTTGATTTGTGTGTGGATGTATAAAAAATATATATATGGTTCGTCAGTATTATACTATATACTAAATATATATATATATATGAAGAGTTCAGATGCAAAAGCCTCTAAATGCCATTTGAAATTTTCTTCTTTAATGATGATTTTTATCAAACTTGTATATTTAAGTTCAGTAATTTCACTTATTAATTGTTATTTAAGTGAAATTACTGAACTTAAATATACAAGTTTGATAAAAATCATCATTAAAGAAGAAAATTTCAAATGGCATTTAGAGGCTTTTGCATCTGAACTCTTCATATATATATAATATACTAAAAATACTGATTCATCACCGTCGAAAGATCTCAGTTTGGACCCTTTCAAATGTTTTCTATTGTATATTAAACCAGATGATCTCTCTCTGCAATCCCTTTCATCACCAGATATTCAGCAGTAATGACTTGCAGCAATAGTAATAATTCACTGCTCGTTTTTGTAATATTTCCGGGTGTGTCCTGTTAAGAAATCGCACCTCAACCAAACGTCACAGCAAATGAATATCACTCAGCAGTCAGTCGATCCAAAACCAAGATCTCCGACCAGATTATGAGGAACTATTAAGTGTTTTCAGCTGACCATAATGTCCAATGTGGCTTTCCACAATATGAAACCGATGCAAAACGAAGTCAAGACTTGATTTTGGCGTAACACACAATGGAAACTGTTAGCCACTAACACATAAGTTGTTGTTGGAGTTTGCGAGAGTGCAAACAAGCCGACCCGCGTCCAGTGTTTGAGGTTGACACACCGACCGAAGCAATGACATTACCATTGAAAACCGAAGGAAGCGGTCGTAAGGGCCACCCAGGTTTTCCATAGCTTCAGGAGCCAGGGAAAGTATATCTTGGACGTATCTCTGGCCTAGCCTCGCATTTCCTACAATTAATATTGTGCTGGTCTCTGGTCCCCATTCATAAATCATACCTGTGGTTTTGAATGGCTTTTTTGTCTCAGCAGTGTTGCTGTAACCAGCCGGCTCTAAGTCTCTGAGTGAGAGCTTCGCTCGCTGGCAGATGTTCTGAAATAAAAGAGATCGATAGGAGATCTGTGCGTTTCCCCTCGTGCTGAAAGAGGGATGATCCTCGGCCATGGCTTTTCTTTCAAATCCTTTGCTGTTTTCTTTCTGACCAACCCGTTCGAGCGCAACAAGGACGCTTGGAGGAATGGAAAATCCTCGCTTGGTGGCGATCGATGATTAGCCTGGTGCCTGTACCATGATGGTAGTTGAACAAACTCAGGGTTGCAGGATTAGTTTTGAGTTGACGGTACCAATAAAGCCTGGTTGGACTGGTTTGGTTCTATGATGCTGATCATCAACTTTCTCTGTCAAATCAATCAGCTTTGATCCTGAGTTTAGGAGTGACATCAGTGGCGAACAGCCAATCACATGCTGAGATTGAGTGAAACTGAGATTCGTTTCTCGCGAGATTCACTTCTCTCTTCTGCAGAATATTACGAGATTGAAAATTTAAACAAATTTACAAAGCAAAAAGAAAATAGCTGTCTGTGAAAGAGGACAACTGAGAGAAAAAGTCTTGCTACATCAGTGCAAGTTAAAGTTGTGAAGTTAGTTTATACAGTTGATAAAGGTTTAGAGAGAATTGAACATTTAAGCTCACATGTTGGTATTTTATATAATGTGAATAATAATTGATAAACTAAAATTGTACATGTGATCAATTAAGGGGGTAATAATATCTATACCATACAAAAGTATTATTCTAAATAAGCATTACGAGAAGCCAGATGATTTTGTCTTTTAAAAAATTTGCATTGTAGTGACCTTTAGTTTGGAGTAGAAACACGTGCAGTGACTTTATCGCATCAGACATGTGACACTTTGTTCACAGCTGATTGGTCCAAGTCTCACCTGGAACATCACCTGTCCCGGACCGAGAGTTAGTTACTATGGCGATGAACACTGCTAAACTAAACTAAAACATTTATCTTTATAATCTTTCATGAAAACGAAACGACTTTCCGTCTCTGAAATCTTGCTTTTTTAAGGTGACGTCGTCAACCACCTGTCGTAAAGAGACTTTTTATGAAGCAATCAAATCCTGAAGGGTTAAATCAAGCCCCGCCCATTTTTAAAAACCCATTTTCAACCATAAAATGACACATTAGGGAAGTAAAATGGTCTGCTAATGTTTCTTCATGTTGACTTTAAGGCAGAAGAGCTTCAATGCCACATAATGTTTCCAAGAATGGTTAAATAATATTTCCACAGGCAAATTCTTCTAAGTGGATGCACCCAATGTGGGCAGAAGATCCCTAAATAGAAACTCTTATGAAAGGCTACATCAAATAGTGGTTTGGGCTGCAAAGCGACTGATCTATCACACCACCTCAGACTTAAACGCTCCCACAGATTTTCTGTTTTCACGTGCCAAAACTATCATATAAACGGGCTTTTTCCAAACCATCCGACGCTCCGTCAGGTAAATCTTTTCCGGCCCAAACACCCCGTATTGTTGGCCTTAGAAAAGAGTTATCGTTGGAATGTTTCTAACTCAAATACAATTGTTCATTGTTCATTAGTTCACAGTGCATTCACTAACGTTAACTTATGCACATTTAAATAATTTAGATTAAAATAAAAATTGATACTTTAAAATGAGGTGTCATTTATTAACATTAGATTAAATTAGTGAACATGAATGAACAATAGTTTGTGTTAATTCCAACTTTTACTAATACATTTTTTATTTGAATTTATATTATTAACGTTAGTTAAAGGAGTAGTTAACTTTTAAAAAAAAACTTTTTCCTTATAATTTACTCACCCCCGTGTCATCCAAGATGTCCATGTCATTCTTTCTTCAGTCGAAAAGAAATTAAGGTTTTAGATGAAAACATTCCAGGATTTTCTCCATATAATGGACTTCAATGGGGACCAAATGGTTCAAGGTCCAAAAGACACTTTCAGTACAAACTGCAAACTGTTCAAAGGGCTTTAAACGATTCCAGACGATGAATAAGGGTCTTATCAAGCAAAACGATCGCTCATTTAATAAATAAATAACAAAATTTAAGTTTTATAAGCTCAAATGCTCACCTTGCTCTGTTCTGTGATGCGCGTTCGTGACTCCTGTTCGAACTCGTTCATCAAAATGAACAAATCTTTTTCCGAGTCATTTGGTTCATTCAACGAACGAAATGAACGAATTGACTCTGGAAAAGATTTGTTCATTTGATGAACGAGTTTGAACAGGAGAGTCATGAACGAACAGAGCAAGGCGAGCATTTGAGCTTATAAAACTTAAACTTTTTTTTTTTCTAATGACCGATCGTTTCGCTTGATAAGACCCTTATTCATCGTCTGGAATTGTTTAAAGCCCTTTGAACAGTTTGCATTTTGTACTGAAAGTGTCTTTTGGACCCCATTGAAGTCCATTATATGGAGAAAATCCTGGAATGTTTTTTTCAAAAGTGAACTACTCCTTTAACATTCAACACTGATAATAATCAAATGTTTTTCGATCGTAAATCATCAGATGATAATGATTTCTGAAGGATCATGTGACACTGAAGACCGGAGTAATGATGCTGAAAATACAGCGTTGATCACAGGAATAAATTACATTTACAATATATTCCCGTAGAAAACAGCTGTTTTAAATTATAATGCCACAATATTACTTTATTTTTGAGCACACAAATGCAGCCTTGATGAGCACAAGAGACTTAATTTAAAAATAAATGCATTCATTTATAATGGCAAACACACTATATGGCCTTGGAAAGATGCATCTTAGTCATGTTTCTAACAAACACCATTCGTCCTTCACCGTTCTCCATTTCCATGGCCTTTGAAGCGCATTAATCGCCCGCCGATTGCACCCGCGGGACTTCTGGTTGTTTCTAGGGTCTCGTCGTCATGTTTTCAAGAGCCCGTCGGCCTTTTATTCGTTCCATTTTAGGCATTGGAGAAGCAGATGCCCGGGCGCATGCCAACGCCGTCCATAAACAAACCTGTAGGATTAGTCAGGCCGTATTTAACTGGCATCAGCGCTTCATCAAAGTCAACTCCAAAACATACACGACGCTTCTTCAATAAACCACCAAAAGCTCCCGAGACGGCCCGGGGAATTTCTAAACAAAGAGATGGCCATCTATTATATCGAAACCATTTTACGTTTTATTTGGACCTCTGGTGTCTCTCATCACTCTGGAAACATGACAGTAATTATAGCCATCAAGGTGTTCCCGTGGAAACGCCGGCCGAGAGCTGCTCAATCTCCGAACCCCCGGCTGACATCACGGCGCAGTTTATTTTAAAGTGGCTGAAGTATGTAATGGCCGTAATTGCAGACAGAGCAGATTTATACGGACAACTGTCAGGAGGGCTAATCCATAAATCTGCTTAACCGGTACTCGGAGAGTAATACTGCAACACAACCAAACTTTACTTGAGCAAAGCAATTTGTTTAATCGCTCTGTAAATGCAGAACATGGGGATTTAATGGCAAATCCGTGCTAATGTTAACAAAAATGGATGCTTATTATAATAGAAGGACGGAGGATGCATCGTGTGGTTAAATGTATTGTGATAGAAATTGAAATGTGGCTGTCCGGTGCACTTATATCGCTCGAATATGCGTGTAGTATGAGGAGAACACCGTTAATTTGAGATTTATGGCTACTTTGCTTACATGACATGTCTTCTGTCAGACTAGTGAAAGGAAAACATTTAAGTTTATTGCACTTGCATCTGTAGATTTCATATCTTTAAAGGCGAGGAGTTTTATTCCTATCTATATTCTGAAGGGTATATATCATTCACTTTATATATTTAATGGCTTAAATGGTGAAAATGTGTTTTTTGTCTGGCTGATGACAGTATTTTGTGAGTTATGGAGTTATATAGAGATATTTAAAATCCCCTCTGTAACTCTAATAGACATTTCAGAAGAGTTTATAATTTCTTGATTTAATCAAAATAATTAAATGTTTATCTATTTATTTAATATAGACTGGATCTATGCATTAGGCAGTGTAAAAGAGTCTAACATACTCATTAATATTAGTAATTTGACCCATGTTTTTTACTTAAACATGAACAGCAAACTTTATGCATGTTTTGTTGTTGTAAGATTCCCTTAATATTATAAACATATTTTATTGGATTGTCCTGAACTTAATATAAGCAGAATGCTCTTTTATGAAATTACTTCACTTAAGGACGTATTTAATAAGATTATGCCTGAAACGTTTTTTTTGTATGTTTTTGTATTTGTTTTTTATTAGGGCTGTCAAACGATTAATCGCGATTAATTTAATCCAAAATAAAAGTTTGTGTTTTCATAATATATGTGGGTGCACTGTGTATAATTATTTTGTATGTATAAATGCACACACATGCATGTATATTTAAGAAACAATCTGATGCTTGTACTGTGCTTTTCTTAATTAAAAAAAAATATTTATATATTAAATTATTATTTTTATATATAATATAAATCTATATACAGTATATACATGAAAAAATGTCTTAAATATATTCAAGCATGTGTGTGTGTGTGTGTATTTTATATAAGGGCTATGCAAAATAAATCGCATCCAAAATAAAAGTCTGTGTTTACATAATATATTTGTGTGTGCTGTATATAATTATTGTATATATAAATACTCACACATGCATGTATATATTTCAGAAAATGTGTTATTCATATATACAATATTTATATTTATATAATATAGATTATGTATTTATATATGTATACAGAATTTAAGCGCAAATAATTCTTAAATATATACATGCATGCATAGGTATTTATATATACAAAATAATTATATACAGCACACACAAATATATTATGTAAACACAGACTTTTATTTTGGATGCGATTAATCGCAATAAATTTTTGCACAGCCCTAATATATATATATATATATATATATATATATATATATATTATACACACAGTGCACTCACATATATGATATAAACACAAACTTTTATTTTGGATGCGATTAATCGTTTCACAGCCCTAGTTTTTATTGTAATTATATGATATTAGTATTTTTGTATTTGAATGTTTTTGCCATTGTTTTTACTTTGAATGTTGACATGGCATTAAATAAAATAATCTGAATCATTAATATTAATCTTCTTTTCTGCAACACTTTGAAATGTGATCTCATTAGCTAATGCACTTTCTAGCATGAACTAATAACAATGAATAATATATTTTTACAGCATTTAACTCATGTTTGCAAATATGCAACTTATTTAAAAAAAATAAATTAATAAAAAATTGCGTTGTGTGTTTTTGCGGTGATATTGAATGCACTGAAATGTTCATACAATATTTATATTGCACATTTTTTACACTTCATACATTCAAAGTGCTTTACATGGAGTGTTAAAATAATCACAAGTGATTAGTTAAAATGTAAAGATGATGCATAATCTGGCACTTTGTTCATAAGTGTTGGCACTTAGTTCATTGGTGACGTGTGTAAATGAAGCTTTACTGTTGCCCTACAGCAGTGTGTAAGTACACACACACACACACACACACACACTAGCCTGAGCGCTCCCGCTGGGAAATGCAGTCACTCTTTTCCTCCCGACTGTAAAACACTATCATCGCAGAATCATGTAAATAGACTTTAGACGAAGTCGTGTAAAACGCAGCCGATTTATTTCCAGTGGCGATCCTCCGTTCGGCTTCAACGTCCGTGAATGATGTCATCATTTCACGCAGGATAAACGTGCCCTGGATGATTTAGCAATTACCTCTCCAAAAATGTTAATTTAAAAGGAACAAGAGCTATTAAATCACACGAATAAAACTTTTAATGTACTCGGGGAAGGACGAATGGAAACTGAAAAGCCCCCGGAGAGAGAAATGCGTATAACATCAACAATCCAGGCAGCAATGTGAAGCTAAAACCGTGACCTTTGACCCCCACGCTGAGCCCTCGCTCGTTCATCACCGGCCGAAAACTCCCTTAAAAGCCCCGTTTACAGTGCCTGGCGCACTCGGAGTGAAATATATCCCGGCGGATAGACAGAACGTGTCAATGAGGCGGGGTGTTCCTCAGGACCCACATCTGTCTGTTATCGCGGAGAAGGGAGACGATGGGGGGGGACTCGAGGCGAGAAGCTCATTAATTCCGGGGTCATTTCGTTTGGACGTAAATTGGTTAAAAATCGGACGACTTCCAGACACCCACACAGAGTTATGAAATCGCTCCCCTCTTTGTTTCCTCTCGATTCTGCGAATGAAAGCGTTCCCAAATAACTGGACGTAAATCAAGTGGGCTTTTTCCTCGGCGGTCCCAAATCCCAATCAGAGGGAGGGAACGGCCTGGAACGCCGGGCGCTTATTACTCGGTAAATATGGTGTTGTTTTAAGCGATTACCGAGCGCTGGTGATTTCTTACTCCCATCCGTTCCCGAGGCGGGGCCCGTCATTTGTCTCCGGCTCATGGAAAAAGCGGGACAACTGCGAAGAACACTTGAGCTTAGTAGGAGCCCAATAAATTATGTTAATGCACACATTTTAAATGTCTCGTATTTCTCTTGGCCTGTTATCAAGACGCTCGGCTGAGAATGTAAACTAGCTTCTCTGCCTCAGTATTTAATGTTATCTTCATTTGAAACATTTCTGTTTGTGTAATAGTAGTGGTAGCCAGATTTCTGAAGGTTTTTGTCTGGCTCGTTTCTCGAGGATGACGCTGTAAATGATAACCAGAATGAATGTGCACACTGCAGATTGAGAATGATTACCCTGCTTTATTTTTCATGTAACATCTTGTTTTGTTTTTTTATCTCTGATCCTGGCCACAAAAATACATGCACTTGATTTATTTCCACATTTGGTCTGTCAGAATTGAAAAATGTCAGTTCAAATGTGAATTGTCATAGAATAAAACAATTTGACTCTTTTTGCGAGTTATATAGGTGCTGACAAATGGCTGTCTTTATGAGTGAATCATTGAATCATTCACTCAACCGATTCATTTGAACACACTGATTCATTCAGTTATGAAAGAAAGGGGTTGTGAGTCATTGAATCATTCACTGAATTGATTCAAAACAAGAGCACCGATTTTATACAGTAACCAAATTATGAGTGAATCGTTGAATCATTAACTCAAATGATTAATTTGAACACTGATTCATTCAGTTACGAAAGAAAGGGGTTGTGAGTCGTTGCATCATTCACTAATTGATTCAAAACAAAAGCACCGATTTAATTAAGTATGTAACCAAATTGAGTGAATCGTTGAATCATTAACTACACCAGTTCATTCAAGCACACCGATTCATTCCGTTATGAAAGAAAGGGGTTTTGAGTCATTGAATCATTCACTAATTGATTCAAAACAAGAGCACCAAATTTATTCAGTAACCAAACTATGAGCGAGGCATTTTGAATCATTCACTCAACCGATTTGTTCAAAAGCACTGATTCATTTAGTTACAAAAGGAAGGGGTCGAGTCAGTGAATCATTCACTGAGCTGATTCAAAACAAGAGCATCGATTTTATTCATTGACCAAATTGAGTGAATCGTTGAATCATTAACTAAACCACTTCATTCAGGCACACTGATTCATTCCATTATGAAAGAAAGGGGTTGTGAGTCATTAAATCATTCACTGAATTGATTCAAAACAAGAGCACCGATTTTACTCAGTAACCAAACTATGAGCGAGGCATTTTGAATCATTCACTCAACCGATTTGTTCAAAAGCACTGATTCATTTAGTTACGAAAAAAGGGGTCGATTCATTGAATCCTTCACTGAACTGATTCAAAACAAGAGCACTGATTTTTATCCTTAACCAAATTAAGAGTCATTTTGAATCATTCACTCAACTGATTTGTCCAAAACCATTGATTCATTCCATAACGAAAGAAGCACCTGTCTTTATGAGTGCCTCGCTCAATTATTCACTGAATTCATTTGTTTAAAAACACAAATTCAATTAGAAAGGCCATTACCATGTGTTGCACAGAGATGCTCTACATTTAATGTGGGTTGTTTTCAACTATATTTGTTTGTCGGATCAAAAAAAATCATTTTATGTGATGTATTTCAGATCAGCTTGGCTCTTTCTTGAGTGATATTGCACTTATTTCAAAACAAAAGGGGTTTTCTCCATTATATGTCTCTGTTAATGATGGGAAAGGAAATAAAGAGCAAGACAGACAATACCACATGTGTGCCCAACAGACCAGGTTTAGTTTCATAACCGAGACCAGAAAGCATTAGTGGTCGTGGAGTGAAGGAAAACCGTCCGGTTTGAATATAATCAGTGGTTAGTTGTAGTTCCCAGAATCCTTCACTTCCCGTTTGACTCATTTTAAACAGAAACCTGGTCGATTCAGCCTTCAATTACGGTGCAGGGAACTGTTACGTCTGTATTCGCAGTCGTTTCACACAACCAAACTGTTTCCCAATGACACTAAAGTAGACCGGGTCAGTTATGCAATCCAGTGGTCAGTCATTGTGGGTCTGAGGTCGCTGTCATGTCTCGGGCTTCTCTCTTCTTAGATGCACTTCGCTCAGTTCATGCATCAGTGACAAGTTGACACATTTGATGCTCTTGTAGCAAAAATGCGTAAATTTGGGGGAACATGTCTTGTTTATGCTGGGTTAAAATAGTTAAATAACCATAACTTACTTACAGTGATATTTACATTACTTACAAAAATCAACTTATTTTATTTCAGCTTGCAACATTTCTCATTTAGTTTGACTTAAATAACACCTAAATAAACAAAAGTGAAAAATGTGTAAAAACTACATAGACCTATTTAAAAAAAAAACGCAACACACACAATAAAATGACAAAAACACAACAATTCAATTACTAAGATTTTAACTAAAGATATAAAGGCACAACAAAATTACTAAAAATGTAACTAAAATCAATGACTAAACATTTTAGTAAAGAAAATGTACAATGAAATGTTTTTTTTTTACTAAAATAGTGACAAAACCCAAAATGGCTAAGATTTTAACTTAAAAATAAAATTATAAACACAACAATATCACTAAAAATGTGACTTCAAAAAATACAAAAACGCACAACAAAATGACCAAGATTTGAACTAAAAATCTATATAAACACAAAAGTACTAAAGATGTAACAATAAAAAGATTTTAATCCAAAAAATGCATGCACACACCATTACTGAAAAATGAACTAAAAAAAATTAAAATGCAAAACAAAATTTCTATAAATAGAACTAAAAAATGACAAATGCACAACAAAATACTAATCTTTGAACTTAAATGATATAAGCCCACAATGAAATTACTACATTTTGTTACATTTGTTGTAAAATATTGTATTTTATTATAAAATGTAACTAAACAATGACAAGAACTACAAATTACTAAAACCTTAACTAAAAAAAAACGGGCAAAAAACAAACAAAAATGACTTAGACTAACTACAACTAAAAATGTAAAATACCAACATAAAAAAAACAAAATAATAAATTATATCTCAATTACACTGAAATAACTTTTAACATAAATAAAACTGAAATAACTTTTTTCATGCTAAATATAGTGCGTCTCTAATGATTTGTTCGAGATAAGTCCCATGTAAAGTTTATGAATATGAATGCGACCAAGGGTCTTTAATATCAAGATGTTTTATGATGGCTGTGTCTCAAATAATAAATATAACCAGATTTTTACATAGTCATCCAAACCTTAGTGTTATGTGTTTGTTCACAAAAAAAAAAGAGCAGTAATATAGTGAAGTTTGACCATCAAGTGCTGCGTGTCGTCGCTCCAGGACCTGAAGGAAAGCAGGTGTGTGTTTTCAAAGCTCGTGATCCATCACCACAGCACCTTCACAAAGGCCTGATTGTTACAAACAGCGTGTTATTAGAGGGTCGTCCCGCTAAAACACAGATAAAGTGGGATTCCAGACACGAGGGAGTGATGTTTATGTGTGTGTGTGTGTGTGTGAGACGGGTCAGACCGGGTTCAGAGACATGATCCTTCCCCACGAGCTCATCTGCCGTTAAGTGTTGGAATCGTGGAGGAATCCCGTCTGAACCTTTCGCCTGTCCAAATAAATAACCCGAAGTGGCACTCGAGACAGCGCAGCACATGATCGCTTCCTCTGTGTGTTTCCTGAAGTCAGAGCCGATCTGTGTGCGCCACGGGTCCAGACCTGAGGGTGTAATGATTAGCTGATGGATGTTACGCGTCTGAACTCAAACATGTGTCGGAGGACAGAGATAAAGCAGAGGCGGATGATGCATCGATGTTTATTTGACAGCAAACTGTTTGTTTTGATCGGTCATTTAAATATGGCGACATGTAGGGGTGGGTGGTACCACCATATATCTCACAATATATCTTGTTTGGTATTTATTTTCTCATTGTAAAAGTTCATTTTACAATGAGAAATTGCATCTTCTCATCGTAAAGATTTAAAGTAAAGCAGTTGCTCTGCAATGTAGAACAATCACCCAGTATGGACATAAGTATGCATGGACGTTTTGCATTTAAAAATGAGCAGTATATCTCAATGACGTTTGATTTTTAGCTGTATGATCGAATACTGAGTAAAGATATTTTGCATTAAATTGGATTAAAGCTGTGACCGTAGATTTGTATTTCTTTCACTCAGTTTGCAGTGTGTGCACAATATTTTTTGCAGTGTGCATGGATCAACTGGATGAACATTTTTTACAGGGCTGTGCAAAAATTAATTGCGATTAATCGCATCCAAAATAAAAGTCTGTGTTTACATAATATATTTGTGTGTGCTGTATATAATTATTTTGTATATATAAATACCTATGCATGCATGTATATATTTCAGAATTATTTGCGCTTAAATTCTGTATATATATATAAATACATAATCTAAATTATATAAATATAAATATTTTATATATGAATAACACATTTTCTTAAATATATACATGCATGTGTGTGTATTTATATATACAAAATAATTATATACAGCACACACAAATATATTATGTAAACACAGACTTTTATTTTTGATGCGATTAATCGCAATTCATTTTTGCACAGCCCTAATTTTTTACTATTTTTTTTTTTTTTACTGAATCCCACAATGCAGTGCGTGAACCAGCAACACTATTTTTGACATCTTTAGAGTTTTAAAACTCAGATTCCCAAATAAAGGAGCTGATCTCGGACTCTTACACACAGGGACGGGTTTGTGTTTTTTGTATCTCACTGAGCACACAGTGTGTAAGGCATCATTAATCGTGAACACTAATAACTGTCAGCGCTGCTCACGTCTGGTGTGGTACAGTCTGTCAAATGAGGAATTTGTGTGGAGATGTGAAACCAAGTAACTTTCTAAAAATCGCTCACCTTCTTTTTCTTGCGTTTGGATGACAGTTTCTGTGGTAACCGTCGGGCAGAAACCAATACAGCTGACCTGCACGTCTGTGCTCGGGGATGGAAGGTTATTTCAACATGGAAATATGTGAAAGAATTAAGTTTTTATTATCATAGTTCTGTTCTGGAACCTACAGTAGTGGTGACCTACCTAGTCCTGGCATTTGAAGGGAATCCCATAATGCACTGCGATATAAAGTCTTTGTGGATGGTTGAGAGAATTATAATTATATGTCCACTACTGTTCAAAAGTTTGGGGTTGGTAGGATTTTTACAATAAAAATTGTGAAATATTATTACAATTTAAAGTTAGTGTTTTCTATGTGAATATATAGTAAAGTGTAATTTATTCCTGGGATCAAAGCTGAATTTTCAGCATCATTACTCCAGTCTTCAGTGTCTCATTATCCTTCAGAAATCACTCTAATATGAGGATTTGATTTGAAACATTTGGTAATTTTTTATGGAAACCATGATGCATATTTCTCAGGATTTCTTGATGATTAGAAAATTCAAAAGAACTGCTTTTTATTTTAAATAAAATAACATTATAAATGTCTTTTTATAACATAAATATCACTGTCATTTAAAAAATAAAAGGTATTCATTAGTAAAAAACTAAGAAAAATAGACTAACATAATGGCTTCTGAAAATGGGGCTTTGCTTTTATACTGAAAATTTCATTTAAAAAAATCAGTAATTGTAATTTACAGTATTAATGTTTGATTGTTTTTTAGTTCAGTTTTACTTTTTGTATTTTTTCACTTTTAGTATTTCATTCTTTTGTGTCATTTTATATAATTAGAGTAAAGTAATGGGAAAAATATGAAAATAATGAGACTGGATGACTTGTAAATTTAAGTAAATGTCCCTAAATCACTACAGTCAGTGTTTAAAATTTTTGGTCATAACCGATAATTCTTTATATCTGAAAGCCGATAACCGATAATTCTTTATATTTGAAAGCCGATATCCGATAATTCTTTATATTTGAAAGTCGATAACCGATAATTCTTTATATCTGAAAGCTGATAACCGATAATTCTTTATATCTGAAAGCTGATAACCGATAATTCTTTATATCTGAAAGGCGATAACCGATAATCTTTATATCTGAAAGCCGATAACCGATAATTCTTTATATTTGGAAAGCCGATAACCGATAATACTTTATATCTGAAAGCCGATAACCGATAATTCTCTTTATATCTGAAAGCCGATAACCGATAATTCTTTATATCTGAAAGCTGATAACCGATAATTCTTTATATCTGAAAGCTGATAACCGATAATTCTTTATATCTGAAAGCTGATAACCGATAATACTTTATATCTGAAAGCTGATAACCGATAATTCTTTATATCTGAAAGGCGATAACCGATAATCTTTATATCTGAAAGCCGATAACCGATAATTCTCTTTATATCTGAAAGCCGATAACCGATAATTCTTTATATCTGAAAGCCGGTAACCGATAATCCTTTATATCTGAAAGCCGATAACCGATAATTCTCTTTATATCTGAAAGCCGATAACCGATAATCCTTTATATCTGAAAGCCGATAACCGATAATCCTTTATATCTGAAAGCCGATAACCGATAATCCTTTATATCTGAAAGCCGATAACCGATAATTCTTTATATCTGAAAGCCGATAACCAATAATCCTTCATATCTGAAAGCCGATAACCGATAATTCTTTATATCTGAAAGCCGAAATAACCGATAATTCTTTATATCTGAAAGCCGAAATAACCGATATATTGGCCGATAAATCTAAATCCAATTTTTTAAAATAATTTTTTAGAGCCTGATTTCAAAAACAAAAGTCTCAAAATTAAAAGCCACGTCCCAAACACACAATTATAATGTTCTTAATATAATTTCATGTAGCCGATATGAAAGACTTGTTGCACTTTACTGTATTTTTCTTTTTTGAAGTGATTCCAATCATATTTCAAGCAAATCAAAACCATCATGTTGAACAGTCGCATCTGAAGTGTCTCAGCTGGAGGAAATAATACATTATTTATCAGCTTTAATATATATTGGCTAAATGTTCTTATCGAGACGATGACGTTAAAAATGATCATATATATAGCCCGATACGGATATGGTGACCGATATATTGTGCATCCCTGCATTATAACACGTTACGTCTGTGGTTCTGGTATGTGGAATAATTCACACTTGATTCACAGGATTGTATTGCAGTGAAGTAAGCATAAACCTCAAACCATTTCTCTAGCTTTCTGAGCTCCGTCACTCCCTTTATCTCATTTCTCTCCTCTAATCTTCACTGTTTGCTTTGGAACACAAACAAGACAAACTGGGTTAGTGTTGTGTTTGTCTTTAACAAGCTGAGCGATCTCTCTTACACACACACACACACCTCTCTCTCCTCCTCCTCAGTCCGTCAGCTCAGATAATGAGCTCATTATCATTACATTGATGAAAAATGGCCCTATTAAAGACAGGAGCGCAGCTCAGGGTGGTCCTTCAACACTACAACTCCATTACGCTGATTTTAATCTCTGTCTTTTCTAAACAAATCATATCTCAGATAGGCTGAAGAACCACATAGACACTGATGGGTTTGTTTTTAGTTGTAAATTGAGAGCTTTTTAATAAGCTTCACTGCTGGAGATGTTCCTGGACACAGAACAAGAGTTTATTTGATTTAAAAAACACATGAATTGTGTCAACGTACATTGATTTGTAAAGTTGTAAATAAAACAAAGATTGCTGGAGTATGTTTTACAAGAAAATGTGCTACTTGCTGTATCTTTGTAGATAATTGTAAAGTTAAAGTAAAGCTACAATGTCCATAAAATGGGTGTTAGATGGCTGCTGTAGTGTTCTAGATGGTTGTTTAGGTGTTGCTAGGGTGTTCTGGTTGGTTGCTAAGGTGTTGCTAGGGTGTTCTGTATGGTTTGCTAAGGTGTTGTTCTGGTTGGTTGCTAAGGTGTTGCTAGGGTGTTCTGTATGGTTGCTAAGGTGGTGGTGTGGTTGGTTGCTAAGGTGTTGCTTGGGTGTTCTGGATGGTTGCTAAGGTGTTGTTCTGTTTTCAATATGGTTTGGTTCCCTCTTTTAATGTGGGATTTTGCACACGATCTCATCACTATCTTTATTGTCAGTAATAGTGCAAGTGATACCTAAATCAGCAAGACGTACATATTACCTGATTAAAGCTTTATGGTTTTTTTGTTCTTGTATTTGTGCAGATCATCGTCCTTGTGTGTGCTGATAAATTGAGTTTGAGGATGTGAAAAAACACAGATAGTCATCATTTGGGGAAGAGGTTCAAACAAGGACAAAAATAAAACCTCATCTGTATTTAATGCGAAACTAACTTGACTAAATCAAATGACACAAAATCATAATTGTTCATGTTTTCTCAAGCAAAGCTAATTTTAAAAAAGTCAACTGAAACAGTCTTACGTTTTTTTGACATAAAAAAGAGACGCGCACACACACACACATACATGTATGTATGTATATATATATATATATATATATATATATATTAGGGCTGTGCAAAAATTAATTACGATTAATCGCATCCAAAATAAAAGTCTGTGTTTACATAATATATTTGTGTGCTGTATATAATTATTTTGTATATATAAATAGAATTATTTGCGCTTAAATTCTGTATATATACATATATATATATATATATATATATATATATATATATATATATATATATATAATATATATATATATATATATATAATATATATATATATATATATATACATAATCTATATTATATAAATATAAATATTTTATATATGAATAACACATTTTTTTAAATATACATGCATGTGTGTGTATTTATATACACAAAATAATACAAAATATCTCAAATATATTTAGATTTTTTAATGCTATTTATATATTACACACCTCCTGAATTATTATTATTTTTTTGCATAGTATCAGAGGTAATAAATTAATATATATTTAATATATTATTAAATATATTCTCCAATATATTTAATTATTATTGAAATAATATTACTGTGAAAAAACAAAATGATCCCTTGTTGTTTTACAGAATATTAATTAATATTTTTTTCTTATGGTTTCGGGGTAAACTATGGCCATCTTCCTGACATCATGAGATTAATCCTAGTGAAATTTGATTGAACTTCATCAACTTTTGCTTGTTTCCGGGTTCATGAACTCATACAGCGCTGTGGTCTGATGCTCTCGTTTGATTAATTCAATAATGAGCCTTTGGACTTTCACGCACCATAAATTCAAAAGCCACGGACGTCACGATTATAGAAACTGAGCTAAATATCCTCTTTGTTCCACCTTTTGATGACAGTAATTTGCTTTTCACTCTGTGTTTTTTATATCTGTGCAGGCTGGTTGAACTCATCGCTGGTTATAATAACCAGTGTAAACGTCTTTAAATATGCTTTACCGCAGAGATGTGATAAATCTCCGACAGAGGAGCGCTTAACTCTAATTAATAACAAACTACAAGAGAAACGTGCCACAGAGTTGGCCAACACCGTCCTGAAAACGGCCCATTTATTGCCGGCCTCGGCCTTGGGAGTCTTTACATTAGTACCAATAACAGTCTGTGATTGGACTTAAGTGTGCGCACAAGGCATTACTTTAAAATCACGCGGGTGTTGAAAGCATTCTTCAGTAGTGCGAGCCCAAGTGGGAAAGTCTCTAAGGATCGGCCCCCGAGTCCGAGAGCCGGCCAAGGACAACCGGGCCCCGTCCAGAGGGTGTGTGTGTGTGTGTTGCGTTTTTGTGTTTTACACGAGGCGATGATGCCCGTCGCCTGTGGTCTGCAGCCCGAGGTGGAGCGAGAGGAAGGGAGGAAACTCAGAGCGAAACCATGAAAAATGTCCAGTATGAAAATGTCTCCCTTGGTTTATAGCTGTGCAGACGGGCGTCCAAGAGAAACACGTCTTTAAATTTAACTTTAGATGCCTCTTAGACTCTCTCTCTCTCTCCTAACTGGCTGGCAAACTAGTTTTCGGTTTGTGGAAAAGCAAAGCCAAGTTGCCTGGAAACTGTGAGCATGTTAGAGAATCGCTCGATAATGCGACGCCGTTGAAATGTGGCGACGGCTCCTGTGTGTCCAGATCAGTTTTCAGGGGTGTGTGTGTGTGTGTTTGAGAGAGTGAGTGTGTGTTTGGTTGCTGCTGTACAACACTCACAACTTTAACACTTGATGCAGGAAATGTTTAAATGCAAAAATCAACAAACTTTTGTAACACTTTACAGACAAATGAATGAGAAGGCTAAGGCGTAATGACGGGGCAGTTTATTAGTCTAATCAAGACTCGTTTTACATGCCTGATAAATGATCCCGGGCTTAAAATTGTCATTTTAGCATCATTTAGTGTTTTTTTTTTTGTGTGTGTGTATACACACTCACCTAAAGGATTATTAGGAACACCTGTTCAATTTCTCATTAATGCAATTATCTAATCAACCAATCACATGGCAGTTGCTTCAATGCATTTAGGGGTGTGGTCATGCAGTCCTGTGGGCCAAAATGCCTTGTTGATGCGAGAGGTCAGAGGAGAATGGGTCGACTGATTCAAGCTGATAGAAGAGCAACTTTGACTGAAATAACCACTCGTTACAACCGAGGTATGCAGACAACACACACAACCTTGAGGCGGATGGGCTACAACAGCAGAAGACCCCACCGGGTACCACTCATCTCCACTACAGATAAGAAAAAGAGGCGACAATTTGCAAGAGCTCACCAAAATTGGACAGTTGAAGACTGGAAAAACGTTGCCTGGTCTGATGAGTCTCGATTTCTGTTGAGACATTCAGATGATTTGGCGTAAACAGAATGAAAACATGGATCCATCATGCCTTGTTCCCACTGTGCAGGCTGGTGGTGGTGGTGTAATGGTGTTGGGGATGTTTTCTCGGCACACATTACCCCCTTAGTGCCAATTGGCCATCGTTTAAATGCCACGGCCTACCTGAGCATTGTTTCTGACCATGTCCATCCCTTTATGGCCACCATGTCCCCATCCTCTGATAGGGTTGGGTATCGTTTGAATTTGAACGATTCTGATTCCGATTCCTTGTTTCGATTCCGGTTCCTAACGATTCTCGATTCTGATTCTTTTAAGAGGCAGGGTCAAAAAAGTTTAGCTAACCTTGCTAACCAACGGTCTTTCTGAAGGAAATACTCCTTTTGTCACAAATTTTGCATTTTGCAGAGATTTCGTTATTTTTAGAAAAGTGAAGCCACACTTTGGACCGCTGACGTAAGCTACTCGTGTTCGACTCGCGTGGTTATGCCAACACTTCTGGTAGACGCTTCTTCGTTGGTGTTGTTCAGCGGTTTCTTCTTCCGCTCGGCGGACTGAATATCGAAACTAGGAATCGAAATTTTAACTTCTTGAACGATTCCGGGAAAAACGAAAAGTTAGTCCCGGTTCCAATCAATACTCGATTCTCGATACCCAACCCTATCCTCTGATCAGTCCCTCCAGAAAAACGCGATTATGCGATCGCTTAATTCCATGCAAAGTCAGCCGCATATTTATGCGGGGGCTGCATTTTTTTCAAATAATTTATGCACTTTCGCCGCATAAATTGCCGATTTCCGTGCAAAATATGCGGGGTTTGCATAATTTCATAATCCTCGCATTTTCGTTGCAAAAAAAGTCACATATATCTTAGCAGAAATATGCTAATATCTTATCTTAGTTGAAAAATGTTGCGTTTGCTTCACACAAGAGCAGCCATTTCCCCCTGTTTCCATGGGAACGTTATGAAGTGACGCAATTACGCGACGCCAGACAGACTCACGGAGGCGATTGACATCTCACAAATCGAACTCGTATAACTGTCTGTCACACGTTCTACCGTCACATCGTTACTTAAAGGTATAGCGGAGGATTTTCTTTTTCCGGGTGGGTAGTCTATACTATTGCTCCACCTAAGTGTCAATCATTCTGGTGATATGTTTACGTAAGGCCGTCGTAGGCTACGTGCTCATCCCTATTCCCATGTAGTTTTCACTTTCAGGTGTATTATGTCGGAGTTACGGTTTCAGCCATTCCTTTGAAAATGGCTGAGGGCAGTGTCGGCGCTATGGGGGGGCATTAGGGGGCAATGCCCCCCCAAATGTATTTTGTGCCCCCCCAAATTGAATTATGATATAATTTACAAAATAATATCAGTTTAATTTAATTCACATTTCAGTGAGAAATAGTACAAATATATGTCTACAAACGGCTCATTAGCTGAAAATACAATAAAGCCAACATAAAAACCAGTGTGACGCTGTGAGGAAACCCCCCTGCCGCCCCCCCAATCACGCACGTTAATACTTGAATGAAATGATTTTCAGTTGGCGCAACCGTGCGAGCTTCCTGCATTCAAAACAAAGCAAACAGATGAAAACTCTCCAAAAATGGAAATTAGAAAATGGTTCAATACCACAGTTTCTCCTTTCACATCGATTACCCCATACAGCAAGACAACGACAGCCCGGCTTTGGTATTTGGTGCTTCTACCGTGCAGTTTTGTAGTCGAGACCGAGACCACAGTCGAGACCGAGTCGTAAGTGTATTTTTCTAACTGGCATGTACTGTAATGTGTCACTATGTCTTGTGATCTCACTATGTGTTGTCACGTGATGAAACTAATAGTTTAGTTGGCCTAGTTTTTGTGCTGCCCATTGTCCTGAAATGTCACTCACTCCCGCCGTGGAGAAACAGGTGTTTAAGCCTATATTTTCTTGTAAATGGAAATTGTAGAATAATATCTGTGTATGTTGTGGGTGTTTTTATTTGTTAAAGGTGTTAAAGGTTTTATTTAATAAAGGTAACTACATGATGCTTTTTTTAAGGCTACGAATATAAATGCTTATGTTAGAACATAGCAGAATAAAGATGAGTAACTTAGCTTTTTTTTTCTCACTTCCGCTATTGAGATAGCATATAAACGGCTATTCTGTCAGTGAGAGACTATGTACATGTTCGTTAGCTTTGCTATTATAAAGCTGTGGTCAGAGTCGGTCTTGCAATTTTTTTTTTTTTTTTTTTTTTGTATATGTTACGTAAAGACTTAGGAAGCAATAGCAAGTAAAAATGTTTATTTAACACTCGGTACACTGTCCACAGACAAGCAGAATGAGACTCCGTTCACAGTCCTGGGACTAACTGTAACTCCTTCCACGGTTGCAGACCAGCAGGGTAGTGACGCAGGGACTCGATGGTCAGATGGATAGTGCAGGTGAAGCGGGGGTGACGAACGACAGACAATCCAGAACATCCACGGGAACACAGACGGGAACAATGAAGGATACTGGAACGCAGGGGGATCTGACACCGGACATCACAAACAACGATCTGACAATGGAGATGAGAATTGGGTGAGATTAAATAGACCGGGGTGATAGACTGCAGCTGGTGGTGAGTGATGAATGAGTGAGCTCTGATGAGCGGCCACGCCCCTCTAATAATCACACACACACACAAAACAACAGAAACACGAGACCTGAAGAAGACATAGGATTTACCAACCGTGACAGTAACCCCTTCCCTAGGAACGCCTCCTGGCGTTCCCAGACTCCCTTACCTGTCGATTGTAATCATCAATAAGGGAGTGATCCAGGATGTCTCTAGCTGGGACCCAACTTCTCTCCTCCGGACCGTAACCTTCCCAGTCCACCAAGTACTGTACTCCGCGTCCCCTCCGTCTCGAGTCCAGAATACGATTAACCGAATATGTGGGTTCCCCATCTACGAGACGCGGCGGGGGGGGAACCGGGACTGGCGGATTAATGCGAGCATAAAAGACGGGCTTAATTTTAGAAACATGAAAGACGGGATGGATTCTCCTGTACGCTGGAGAAAGATTCAGACGGACTGTCACCGGACTAATGATTTTGGTGACAGCAAACGGGCCAATGAATTTAGGTGCGAGTTTATTAGAAACGGAGCGGAGAGGAATATCCTTGGTAGAAAGCCACACTTTAGAACCGACGACGTATACGGGAGGCTTCCGCCGGTGGCGATCGGCTTTGGCCTTGGTGCGCACCCCCGCTTGGAGTAGAGTCTCACGGGCTCTAGTCCAAGTGCGGTGACACCTCTGGACAAAGGCGTGGGCGGAGGGGACCGCGACTTCGGATTCCAGACTGGGAAAAATAGGTGGCTGGTAACCTACACTACATTCAAATGGTGAGAGGCCCGTGGCTGACACTGGCAACGTATTGTGGGCGTACTCCACCATAGAAAGTCGCTGACTCCAAGAGGAAGGATTCTTGGACACCAAGCATCGCAGTGTTCGCTCCAAATCCTGGTTGGCCCGCTCAGTTTGACCATTGCTCTGGGGATGGAACCCAGAGGACAGACTGACCGTCGCCCCCAGAAGTTTACAAAACTCTTTCCAAAATTTGGATATAAATTGGGGTCCCCTGTCAGAGACCACGTCCGTCGGGAGGCCATGAATCCGAAAGACGTGGTCAATGACAGTCACCGCTGTCTCCTTGGCTGAGGGTAATTTGGGCAAGGGAATGAAATGGGCCGCCTTCGAGAACCGGTCCACCACGGTCAAAACTACCGTGTGACCCTGGGAGGGTGGGAGGGCGGTGATAAAATCTAGTGCGATATGGGACCAGGGTCTCGAAGGCACCGGCAGCGGTTGGAGTAACCCGTCCGGAGGTCGATTGGAAGTCTTACCCGTGGCACAAACTGAGCAAGCCAATACAAAACTGCGAACATCACGAGCCATGAGAGGCCACCAGAATCGTTGCTTGACTAAAAACATAGTGCGATTTACTCCCGGATGACAAGCCACATTGGAACAATGACCCCACTGAATAACGTTGGACCGTAAACTCTCCGGTACAAACAAACGGTTCGGTGGGCAACGAGTCGGAGGCGTTACCCCTTCTAAGGCCTTCTTGACCTTCGATTCGACCTCCCATGTGAGTGTAGAGATGAATAGATTCTCAGGTAAAATGCACTCGGGAGTGGACGGGCGATCGGAACGGTCAAAAATGCGCGATAAAGAATCGGGTTTGATGTTTTTGGAACCCGGGCGGTACGAGATAGTAAAGTCAAAACGTCCGAAAAAAAGAGCCCACCGAGCCTGCCTGGAATTGAGTCTTTTAGCCGTACGAATGTATTCCAAATTCTTGTGATCGGTCCAGACGATAAAAGGTACCCCCGACCCTTCTAACCAGTGGCGCCACTCCTCCAATGCTAACTTGACCGCCAACAACTCTCTGTTGCCAATGTCATAATTGCTTTCGGCAGGGGATAAACGATGGGAGAAAAACGCGCAAGGGTGCATCCTGTCGTCTGACGGAGAGCGCTGGGATAACACTGCACCTACCCCCACCTCTGACGCATCGACCTCCACCATGAACTGACGTGATGGATCAGGGGTTATCAGGATGGGGGCTGAAACAAAACAACCCTTCAGTTTGGCAAACGCAGCTTCTGCTGCGTCTGACCACCTGAACGTCGTTCTGGGGGAGGTCAAGGCGGTCAGAGGCGCGGCTAGTCGGCTGAAATTGCGAATAAAACGTCGGTAAAAATTGGCGAACCCCAGAAACCTCAGTAGGGCCTTACGGGAATCTGGGCTTGGCCAATCCACCACAGCCTTAACCTTGTCAGGATCCATGCGCACTCCCTCAACCGAGATGATGTGACCTAGGAAAGGAACAGACTGTGCATGAAACACGCATTTCTCCGCCTTGACAAAAAGCCCATTCTCCAGCAACCTCTGAAGCACTCGTCGAACGTGTTGCACATGTTCCTGGAGAGACGAAGAAAAAATCAATATGTCATCCAGGTAGACATATATGAACTGATCGACCATGTCTCGCAACACGTCATTGACAAGTGCCTGGAAGACCGCTGGGCTATTGGACAAGCCGAAAGGCATGACCAAATATTCAAAGTGCCCCCTAGGGGTGTTAAATGCGGTCTTCCATTCATCCCCCTCCCTAATGCGGACCAAATGATAAGCATTTCTTAAATCCAATTTCGTGAAGATAGATGCTCCTTGCAACCTCTCGAAGGCTGACGACATCAACGGCAAAGGATAAGTATTCTTTACCGTGATGTTGTTCAGCCCCCGGTAATCAATACAAGGTCTCAACGATCCATCCTTCTTCCCCACAAAAAAGAACCCCGCCCCCGCTGGAGAAGAGGAAGGGCGGATGAACCCCGTTGCTAGAGAATCAGAAATGTATTTCTCCATGACCTCTCTCTCCGGAATCGAGAGTGAATATAGTTTGCCCTTAGGCGGAGACGTACCTGGCAATAACTCTATGGCACAGTCATAGGGACGATGCGGAGGGAGAGAATCAGCCCGAGACTTACTGAACACTTCCTTCAGATCCCGATACTCCGTGGGCACGTTTGATAAATCCACCGTCTTCTCCTGTAACACATGAACAGAAACAGACGGACAGGCAGAGACAAGACAGGACTTATGACAAAAACTGCTCCATTCTGATATTGCGTTGAGTTGCCAGTCTATCTTGGGATTGTGACGGGTGAGCCATGGGTGACCAAGGACGATGGGGGCTAGCGGAGTGTCCAGGATGTAAAATGAAATGGTCTCTGAGTGATTGCCTGAAGTGGTGAGAATAATGTCTTCCGTAACCAGGGATATAGTGGGGAGTTTTAGACCATTGAGGGCGTGAACGGCGATCTGATGGGTGAGTGGTTTGAGGGGAACTTGGTGATTGCGTGCGAAATTGTGGTCCATGAAGTTACCTTCGGCTCCCGAGTCCAGAAGTGCATGACAATCGTGAAGGTGGTTGGACCATCGGAGTCTAACCGGAAGGAGAGTTGATGTCGATGAGGTCTTCTCGGCGGAGATCCCACCCGATAGTAGCCTCATACTTACTACCGGGCTGGGCCTTTTAACGGGCAGTTGTAGGCAAAGTGTCCCGCTCCTCCGCAGTATAGGCAGAGGCCCTGGGATCTCCGCCTCTCCCTCTCCTCCCGGGAAAGCCGGGCTCGACCTACCTGCATGGGCTCGGGATCGTGGATGTGACTGACCGCGTCCCCACCTCCGGCACGAGCGCCCTCGGATTCCGCCGAGGAGCGGCAGTTGTATCCTCTCCGCTCCACTCGCGACAATCTGGCGTCCACTCTCAGTGCCAATGCGATCAAATCGTTGAGCTTGGTTGGTAAGTCCATCGCGTAGATCTCTTTCTGGACGCGGTCAGCCAACCCATGCAGGAACATATCCCACTGCGCCTCCTCGTTCCATTTGCTCTCCGCCGCCAGGGTCCGAAACTCGATCGAGTAATCTGACACCGAACGATGTCCTTGGCGCAACTCGGCCAGCAATCTGGCCGCTTCTCTGCCTCCCAAGGCACGGTCGAAGACCCGTTTCATTTCGTCGGAGAGCTCTTGGAACGAGTTACAGCAGTTCTCCTTGTTCTCCCACACCGCCGTTCCCCATAGCGCCGCTCTCCCAGTCAGCAGTGTCAGCACATATGCCACTTTGGTTTTTTCCTCTTGAAAAGTTCTGGGCTGGAGAGAGAAGTGCATGGAGCATCTGGTAAGAAACGCACGACAAAAGTTCGGTTCACCTGAGTATGTCTCTGGAGTAGGCAAACGTGGTTCCGACTGGGAGGGGTCCGCTGGTGGAATTTGGGGAATCGGCGGTGGAACTGGCGCAGCGGGAGTACGTAGCTGTTGTACTTGCTGGGTGAGCCCGGACACCTGCGTCACTAACGCCTGCACCGCACGAGCAGTCTCGTTGATGTTCCTCTCCTGATTCTCCATCCTCCGTCTGCTGTTATTGACGAATTCCTCCAGCGTCTCGGAATTGCCACTCGCTGCTTCCATAGTTGGTCAGATCGTTCTGTTACGTAAAGACTTAGGAAGCAATAGCAAGTAAAAATGTTTATTTAACACTCGGTACACTGTCCACAGACAAGCAGAATGAGACTCCGTTCACAGTCCTGGGACTAACTGTAACTCCTTCCACGGTTGCAGACCAGCAGGGTAGTGACGCAGGGACTCGATGGTCAGATGGATAGTGCAGGTGAAGCGGGGGTGACGAACGACAGACAATCCAGAACATCCACGGGAACACAGACGGGAACAATGAAGGATACTGGAACGCAGGGGGATCTGACACCGGACATCACAAACAACGATCTGACAATGGAGATGAGAATTGGGTGAGATTAAATAGACCGGGGTGATAGACTGCAGCTGGTGGTGAGTGATGAATGAGTGAGCTCTGATGAGCGGCCACGCCCCTCTAATAATCACACACACACACAAAACAACAGAAACACGAGACCTGAAGAAGACATAGGATTTACCAACCGTGACAGTATAGGCCTATTTAACCCTTGATTAAATTTCTTAAGAGTCGCTCGTCTTGCAACAATGTGTAATGTTTTATGTGTTTATTGTGTGGGTTGCATTACTTCATGTTAATAGCTAACAGAAAAGGCAGTAGCAATAATAAATATAGGATATCTAATATCGAAAAAAAAAAGTCCCCATACCTACCTAGTGCCCACCCATTGAAAATAAATGCCCCCCTGCTAAAAGCGGTCTGAAGCCGGCTCTGGCTGAGGGTCGAAAGAGAAAAAATGTTTACGAAGTGTGTGATAAGAAGAGAAAGGCCGCAGAATATAGAAACAAGACCAGAGTGATTTTGGGTGAATATCACACGCTGGCGTGCGCTAAAAGCACAGGTTGGGCTTCTCACTGATGCCGCAGTCGCAAAGATTCTACCAGACAGGTAAAGTTTGTCACGCTATTTGGAGAAATCCATTTAAAATCACTAGTAAAAGTTAATGCAAGCTAATGCTAGCCCTGGCACGAGTCATGCACCGCATAGACACGGTAAACATCTCAATTTGTCTAAAGTAGCCTTTTGACCAAAATGGTAAATGGTATCACGCTGAAATATTCTAAAATCTTGTGTGTTTATTATTACACAAATGCAACAAGCTACTTCTCCATATGCAACTATGTAGCCTATAAAAATAACGTATTATTAACAATGAGAGATATTAGGTTAAGGACCAACGTAATAGCACTGCTTATATGTTGCCATGTAACGTAATTGCGATTTGCAAAATAGTTTCCTCAGAACGTATTTCGTGTGATAGAGGGTTGCACATATCATGTCTTGAGTCCTCGGTCACTCAATCGATCAGTATAATAAGTAAATAAAACACGGAAGGGCATTTGACATGTTGTCTTTTATATGAATATTTTTGAGTTAGTTTAGAATTTGCAACATAATTGTGCAAGGCGTAATAGACGTTCCCTCTCGGGAGTGTTGTGTTTGTGCATGTGCATTTTTTTTTTTAAAAATTGGAGAGGGCGGGTCTTCTCTAAAATTCGGAAAGATCCTCCGCTATACCTTTAATAAACAACACAAGATAAAAGAAGTTGCATCAAACAGAAATTACACGCACACATGGGGTGTTCGAGACGCACATATAATATAACACTGCAGACAGTTCAACAGGGAGCGCGCAGCTCTTAAAGGGGCCACACCTTATTTACACTCTTACAGTCTGAAATAAAACAAGACGAGAAATTAAATATTCCCAGCACTTTCTATGATGTAGTATGCTTGCTTATCAAAGGAAGTAATAAGAAATGACTCTTACATTAACAGGATGTTGAGGGAATCACTTTTTTTCTCTTTTTCATCAAACTCAATTTTTGCAAATTTCATCGCATAAATATCCCGCATATTCCATCGCATTTTTAAAGAAAACGGGCCGCGTAATCAATCAATTTTTGCCCGCAACAATCACAAAAAAACTCCGCGTTTTTCTGGAAGGACTGAATACTATTATGGTAAATGTTATATATAATTCGCAAATTTTTTCACAAATTTTTGGAAATTACCACCACAAAATCAGTCATTTTGATCGCAAAAATCACAAAAAAGAAAATCGTGAAATCCGGGAGGGACTGTCTGATGGCTACTTCCAGCAGGATAATTCACCATGTCACAAATTGGTTTCTTGATCATGTCAATGAGTTGACTGTACTAAAATGGCCGCCACAGTCACCAGATCTCAACCCAATAGAGCATCTTTGGGATGTGGTGGAACGGGAGCAAATCTCCATCAACTGCAAGATGCTATCCTATCAATATGGGCCAACATTTCTAAAGAATGCTTTCAGCACCTTGTTGAATCAATGCCACGGAGAATTAAGGCAGTTCTGAAGGTCTTT
>NC_142781.1:34576741-34691741 GCF_988280905.1 Pimephales promelas
GGAGCCAGCGAATGTATACAAACTATAAATCCAGGCTCTGTTTATTGTTGGACGCCAAATTTCACCCAACTCACATTTTTTTAAAGGGCGAAAAGCCTTGGCAGAATTACATTAACCTGACTCAAAAAAGGCCAAAAGACGACGCTTTCAGCATCCATCACAGCCTTATGATGTCAACGTTACACACACACACACACACGGAAAACTATCAAACGAGATGCATATCTGGATTATGCTGTACCTAAAAGAGCTATTTCTACATGATTGAACTCATTCATTAGAATACAGTGAAATTAAATAATATTTTTGTGTTAAAGTAATTTAGATTTATTGTATTTTTTCTGTGAACATTTAATTGCTTGCAGTTAAATCTAAACTCTCTAAAAAAATGCTGGGTTGTTTTAACCCAATTTTGGGTGAAATGGACAAACCCAGCCTGGTTTATATTGGGTTATATTTTTAATCTAACGTTTGGGTTTGTCCATATTTTACCCAAAAATAAATGATAAAAGGTAAGCAACGAATATATATATATATATATATATATATATATATATATATATAGCCTTATTGTTAAAAAATGAATAAATAAGGATTAAAACAGCCTTCCTCGTTTTTATTAATGAATGTAACTGGGGTTTTATTGTTTTCTGTTGTTTGCTTAAAAGCTATATGATGCTTTGAATCTTTAATTTGGATGACAGAATTCACTATTGCAATAAACAAAACCTGCTAGAAACGAACATGTGACGACTTGCACCAATCTTCTTCCCCCCTAAATTAATTTAAAACTTTCACAATTTCGATGTTTAATCTATAATCTTTCATGCAAACTTGTGAAAATGTCTTCGTCGTAAATTATGCAATGTTGCCATCCGACAATCATTAGTGAGAAATGTGTTCCTCGCGAATGAAATGCTTGATATAGGCTAACACAATGTAAATAAGAATCAGATTAATAATAATGTATAGGCGATATTATAATTATGCGATATATATATATATATTTTAACAATAGCTATTTAAAAAATGACAAAATTGTAAACGCATTCGCTGTTTTTATACTCGGTTAATCGTTAGCCTATTTAATTTGAGATGTTATTGAATTTCCATAAATACACTTAGATTATTAGTAACAAATGTTTATTTACATTTTCAGTGCAAATACTTACAGACAAAATATAATACAATCAAGTCTTAATTCATGAACATTCGATTCCCAAATCGTCATTAAAAAAAAGACGAGCGATTCGGTTAAAGCAGAGCGATGCTTTCCTTCCTCGGGGATCACGAAGGGTCTGTTTCACGATGGAAGACATGATGAACCGATAAGGCCTGCGTGCGTGTGTGTGTGTGTGTGTGTGTGTGTGTGTGTGTGTGAGTGAGTGAGTGTGAGCTGTATTTGTCTCTATCCCGTCAGACGCTGTGTGTTGTTGTGGTGTTCACTTCAGATGACTCGGTCCTGGCAGGCTCGTGTGTTTGTTCACGTCAGATGACTCGGTTCCGGCAGTAGGCCTACTCGAGTGTTTGAGCTGTTCACATCAGATGACTCGGTTCCGGCAGGACTCGTGTGGCTGGACTCGGTTCTGTCGTGGAGTGTGTGCTGGTTGTGTCCTGCGTGCTGACAGTCGGAGCTCCGGGAATAATCACACTGGCTTTGTTGAGGTCAGAAATGTCCACGTCGCTTTTGTCCTCCGTATTGTCTTCGAATTCGGACTCGCTCGGTTCGCTTTCGCACTCGGAGTCGTCGCGCTCCTTCTGCTCGGTCTCGGTGGATTTATCCGGTTCTTTCTCTTTGTCCTTCTGCGCCTGCGCTTCTTTGGAATGCCTCCATTTCATCCGCCGGTTCTGGAACCAAACTTTTACCTAAAACAAGGTTATAATAATTATTATGCAAGAATATTTGATGTATGGATTTATGTCACTTTAATTTATAAGCGCTTTTAACAATCGTTTCAAAGCAGCTTTACAAAGATAATACTGAATTAAAATAACAAATTGTTTTGGTTTTAGCAGCTCTAGAATAAAGTTATTTTAATAAAATTATATTATACACTCTAAAAACTATGGGTTGTTTTAGTTCATATTTGGTTCAAATATTAATTGGCTAATAGTTTTGGTTCATATTTTTAAACCCAATAGCCTAATGCATGTTTAATTGTATGTAGCCTATTAAAATTATTATTATTTATTGCATGCATTTTTGATGTTTTAGTGATTAACAATTAAAAGATCAACGTGCATTAATTGCATTTACATCTAGCTAGGCCACACAATTATAGCTAGCCTAACACAAAATGCATGCACAAACCATAAATCAAAAGGTTTTGATCGAAATGCCACAAGTGAATTTTTTTTAAAGGCAGAGATTCAGACAGTTTCCAAACATTACTGGAAAGTTTTGAAACTCTTATCGGATTCCTCATGCTGTTTTCGTGTCATTTCCGATATAAAACAAGACCGAAACTCTTGCCCAATGTCTTAAATTAGGCTGTTTTGAAATGAAACGACTGAACCCCTCCTTTATTTGCAATAATTCGTTATGATTGACTTTCATTTCTCTAGAAATGTGTGTGTCGCAATGCTGCAGTTTTTCCACGAGCACTCCAGATGGCCCGCGCCGTCTCAAGTTAATTTCATTATTTCATGATATTTTTAAATTAATTAATTAATTTATTTATTAGTAGTCAACATTTGAAGTGGATCAAAAAAGTTGTCCTAGAACGGGTTTTGTTCAAAATGCATGCATAACTTTGATGAACGGTTCAATTGTTGACTATAAATGTCATTATTAGGTAGCCTATCACCTGTGCGTCGGTGAGGCCCAGCATCGCCGCCAGTTGTTTTCTGTCCGGTTTCGTGACGTACTTCTGGATCTCGAAGCGCTTCTCCAGGCCTTTCCTCTGCAGGTTGGAGAACACGGCTCTGGACCAGGATCTTTTCCTCTTGTAGGTCTGAGGCATTGTGTCTTTGGAAAGCACCGCATACGGCCCTGTTTGAGGCAAAAAAAACACGCGCCATTAGGACACACGGGCATTTCAATGCAATTTAGACCAACCAACGCATCATGCGATGACTTTATCACTGACCAGAGTGCGTGTTATTGAATCATCTGTACATGTGCATGTGCGAAAGAACCACCGCATTCACATGCATTCAAAGACACTGCAGGAATTAAAGATTCATCCCTCTTTATGGCTCAGCTGGGATGTGATGTCTACACTACCTGGGAAGGAGTCCTGAAACTGATGTTGCCCTGATTGTCTGCTTATTGAACCCATCATGGAGGAGGTTTCGTCTATGGACGCGAAGTACGGGCTGGCAGACACATGGACTGCTGACTGCCGATTCAGACTAACAATCGATGTGAGATCTGTTCCAGAACGACAAAAACCAAACAATTCAACTAATTCCAATTGTATTAATTGCATAAACAGGGCCATAGGATATTAGGATGGACGCGTCTTGCGGCTCACTGTAGTCTAAATTAATCTAATTGTTCTGTCCTCTTGTCAAAAGTGAGGTGTGATGGGATACACTCACAAAAACAACAAAACAGATTCATAAAAACACTCTTACCTCGCAACGATGGCGCATCTTTCGCCTTCGGCTCGAAGTCTGTGGATAATATCCGATCGATCCCGAACTTGAGGTCTTTGCTGGACGGCGGGGGCGCTGAATGCGCGTGCATGGGGGATCTGGACACTGATGTCAAGTGTATTCCGTGCCGGTGATACGCGCGCGCGTCTGGAGTGACCGGGGACGGGCGCAGGGGAGACCCGGACGCGCGCGCCCCAATGTGAGCCATAAGCGACGATGAACCGGGGATATTTTCCGCATCTCCGACGTGCAGAATATCGGCAATGCAGAACGAGGGCTTTTTCATGCTATCCACCCCAAAGCCACCCGAACAGTACGCGGTCCAAAGGCTAAAGTTCGATGCGTAAAACGGGTTGAGTCCCGTCGTGTACATCCCGGCAGGAGAAGCCAAACCTTCCTGACAGAGAAGCTCATGCACGGTCGAGTTTAAAGAGTTGAACTCTCTCTCGCGTTCCTCATCGAGTATGAAACTCCACACAGGAGTCCGAGCTTCTGTTATTGATTGGCTCTCTCTGAGCCAATGGAAGTTGACAGAAGTGTTCAACACGCCCCACAGAATATGAGTTTGACCGAGAGCACGTCCATTAAAAACCAACCATTATTAATGCGCAAAACATGCAACCATTGGAATTAAATCGCAATACTTGGATATTGCACGTGAAGATGTAGGCAACGATTTATTAAATGGGTGTATATGCAAATAAATACTTAAGTCTCGATATATTAGCAAATAAGTTTTAGTTTACATGGGATGCATAATATATATATATCGTTTTTTTTTTAATGTTGCACTTATGATTTTAGAAACACATTAAATATGTCATGCATTCAAATTAATAACGAGTTTTGCAATCAATATCAGTTTTTTTTAAATAATAATATAATTTTTTTTTTAATAAATATGCAAACAACAAACTCTGAAACTCGAATGCTCCTCAATCATAACAGTCTTCTCCTCGAGTGTGTTCTGGGAGTTTCTCGACGCGACTCATCCTGTTTTTGATGAGCTGTGATTCAGGCTAAATGAGCGGATATTCCTGCTAGATTTAGGCCAGAAATAGAAGATGCTTTAGTATTTTAGGATACAGCAGAGGACCCTTATTTCCTCCGGCTCGCAGAGGTGGAACTCTATAATGACTGTTAGCACTTCCTTTTTTCAATATTTGTGCAACTTTATCTCAACTCGCAAGTCGCGCGGTGACGCAAATCCGTCCTTATGCTTATAATAAACAGAGGAAATCTATTCTCCGCTGTAACGAAAACACAATTAACTTCAGAGGCGATACTTCATACATATGTACAAGTTCAGCCCATGACAACCATATATAATACTGTGCCAAAATTAAAGCGCTTTTCAAATGCTGTTTATAGTGGGAAGACAAAAACAGATAAAAATATTAGTAGCTACATTTGTTTTATATAGCCTATTAATCACATCTAAAATAAAAGTTTGCAAAAATGATCTATAAATTTTAGATTCTCCATATATATTAAAAATATACATTTTGTGTCGCGCTCATTTTTACATCCACGCACGCATATAGGCTATTATATAAACAAAAAACTATAATTATATTATTATTTATATAGGCCTATAAAATCTGTATGCATTTGCGAAACTATTTAAGGCATCACAGATGATGTTGTATGTTGCCCCAAAATGCGTCTTTATAGCACGCAGTGTGTTTATAGTGCAATAGGTCTACGCTAAAGTCAGTTTTTACGTGCAAATGACACGCATGGGTTGGTAGTGGGGTGCGTGTTGCCCTGTCAGATATTTATGGTCATTAATAATAGCAGATGAGTTTTCCCCATGCTGTTTTAATGTTAGAATATCTCTCTCCCGCTGGTGTTGTTCGTGATCCCGGAAAGGTCAATGACCCCGGCTGCCTCCGATCACGGTGTTTTCGAATGACTCCATTCCGGTTTAAATTTAGAGATGAAATGTAGCGCTTTGCTCTCGATCAAGCAGTCAAAACAATCCAGGGAAGAGGATGCGGAAGACGCGCCGCATGCGTGTGAAGCCGCGCGTTATTTCAGGTGCCGGCGGCGCGTCTTGAACCCTGAGAGTCATGAGCGAGATCATAAAACCTGAGCGGCGAACGCTTACAGGTATGCACTTAACATCAAAATGAGAATCACATTTAAAATGTAGCCTAATTTTACTAAACCACGACTAATAATATTTAGTAGGCATAATTTAATTCAAACGGCATGTTTCTTTAAAGATGGGTCCGTTTTTAACATTAAAATTAATCTAAATGTAATTTTATTTCCCGTTTTTTTAGTTCATAATTATGCGGTTATTGTAGCCTATACTTGCAATAACATTTTCTGTTTTTTTATTCTGAAATGAAAATTATACACACGCGTTTTCCCATAAGATTTACGCGTTTCAATTAATAGTAAAATTCCATCAAATTGAATTGAATAAACCTATAGGCTATTATTCATATTAGAAGTACAAATTTACATGTGTAAAAAAGACTAGATCTTGATAAAACATTTTGTATAAATCTTAAACTTAAATTTAAACATGTTATGATTTATTTTATTTGTGAATACGAATGACATTCCGTTGTTTCAATTAAGAATACAAAATGTTTTAATAAGTCATTTAAAAAAAATTTTTTTTTTTACTCATTTGAAATCCTTCATTCATAATATTCATAACTATTCAATACAAAATTGAAATGCGTAAATCTTGAAAAAAGGCGTTTATGATTCTTTGAGATTAATTCGTGACATTATAAGATTTTGCAGAATGTAATTCTAAGACATATTTGCTTCTCCTTTTTCTTTTATGTTTTTGAAGCTTTATAAAAAAAATACGAGTGGCTATATTATTTATGTAAAAAAAAAAAACAACAACAACTACAAATTGAGTTTATGAAATAATATCGTGCTCGGGTCAAAAGATCCAGGTTGAAAGTTTCGGTCTACAATGCACTGTCTATACGGAAGAAAACAGGTTCAACCCAGAGCTTCCGGATATCTTTATTGTCCATATCCATATCTGCATTCCTATCTATATCTACGCCTGTATTGTGATAAATATATCCGTGTTGAAAGCACACAGTCATCTGCTGTAGCAATTAAACACCAGAAATCATCCCGTTCCCATTGCACGTCTGTCGTGGTTAGATAAAACATTATCGGCTACTTGCCTTAATCACTTTAGTGATTTGATCTGGGAATAGGAACTTTCTTCCCGATAATATCATATACTGGTCCTTTGGGAATGACTTTATTTCTGGACCCCCCATCAGGAGCATCTGTCTGTTAGCAGTGACAGGGCCCGTCATGCCGGAAACATTAAGACATTAGTAAAATATCATAATCGTTAAATGCCGATCCTGGGAAAGTTTGGGGACCTTGTGGAATTGGTTTGTTTTTCCCAAATTCCCCCTGGTTGATGCAATCACTGTCCTGAGAGTTCAATGGCGATCTAGCCAGCTCTCTGCGGTTCATTTGGGGGTATTTGACAGCCTCGGGAAACATTTGTCACGGATTATTAATTGCTTTTTTAAACGCACCCTTGACAGGATGGAAATCGTTCGGTAGCCTAATAATATTAGTGAAGCAGCGCAAAAAAATATAGGCTAGAAGTCAACTAGGCTATCACAGACTCATTTCTGTTCACCGGATAATGTTTCATACATTTCAGAAAAGGAAAGGTCGTGCAAATAGCCCAGCCCGATCTCATGAAAGTTCGTGTCTATGGCACGAATGTCATTTCTCGTGGTATTTATACGCCAAAAACAGTTTTTTCGTGTATTTGGCACGCGATTTTTGCGTACATATGATACGCACTTTTTTGCGTATAATACGCACGAACTCCCCACCCCCCTCCCCCCTAAACCTAACCCAGGGTTTTTTAGTGCGTACCATATACACGAAAAAACACTTTTGGCGTATAAATGCCACGAGAAATGACACTCGTGGTATAGATACGCATCTTCATGAGACTGTGTTGAATAGCCTACAGTCCTAAACGCTTCGTTAAGGAAATTCAAGTGTCATTGAAGATCGCGAATGATGTAATTGATCTTTATGATGGTCAACAGGTGTTATAGCACCTTATCAAAACTATATATAGGCCTATTTGATTTTTATAAATAGTTTAACCAAGGCCAAGAACTACTAGCCTAGCTATAGCCTACTTGAGCAGTGTGCGAGCTTATGACTTTACATTTCGTCTCGTCGTGAATTATTTTTGTGACCTTAGCAAAACATCAAAAATATTTAAAATCTTAATGTTTTAAAAAAAATAATGTAAATGTCCAATAGCCTTTTTCCCCCTAAATAGGCATATAAATAGGCTACAGAAAGCGCTCAAACGGCCTCAGTTCACGCAAACGCGATTTCGCGATCTTCGTGTTAGCGATATTTACTGCTCTCTGAATAAAAGTGCCGTATACCCTACATTTTTTTCTCTCCATATTTATTCATATATATATCATAATCATAATAATAAGAAAAAAATATATAGCCTAGCCATATATATATATGGCTATATTTTTTTTCTTCCTCATATATGCGTTTCCACTCACGACTTTTCACGCAAACGCGACTTAGCGATATTTAAGAGCGCCGTAAAAAATCTATTTCATATAGGCTATATTTTTTCATTACATTTCCTCCTGTATATAATAAACATAAATGCATTTAGAGAGGAAAATGGTGCTCATTCTGCTTCAGTGAGGATGTTTTTCTAGACACAAAGCGAAGACAAAACAGACATTTTATAGACACAATAACTACAATCTACTCTTTATTATAATGCCTAATGTTTTTTTAACCCATGTCAGTATAGCAGGATGTCCAATGATACAATTTGGATGAACGCACACTAGGCCTATTTACTCTGAATAAAGCAAAGCAGAAATGATATTATGCACCAATAAGGCTGTCAGTATAGATTTTTATTATCGTCGATGCTAATAGGCTCAAGATGCCCCTTAAAACCCTTGAGTTTACATGAGCAGCGCAGACTGAAGTGTCTTTGGCCTTTTGTTTGTAAAGGAATCCAGTGACTCCTCTTGGCCAATATACGCGGGGTTAAATCAAAAGCTCCTTGTTAAATAACAGCGAGACTAATGGAAACGCGGAAAGGTCATAACAAACCATTACAGTCCAGTCGAAGATCCACCCCACAGAGCTCCTGCTGGCCCGATTAGGGCCCTTAATGCTCTGCAGTGATCGATTGTGCACTTGTTTACTGAAAGTCATCGCTCTTGAAAGAAGCCAGATGGAAATAAGCCTGCATGCGTTCATGATCGGCGTGATGAATTACTGCAATAACGCGCCACGTTTAATGGAAGGAACGCGCGCGCGACGCATTATTATTATGAAGTGATAATTTCCAATTCCTCTGATTAAATACACGAATCAACAAATGAGCCTAGGTGTGCAAAATCTAAAATAAACGTAATTATGAAAACGCAATAAAATTCAATTCAACACATTTTTATGCAAGAAAACGATTAATAAAAACGAGTCTAATGCACTGATTTTTATTACATATTGTTTTATATTAATTGCTAAATGGTCATAAATATGGATGTCAAGTCACATATTTCCAGAATAATGTACGTTTAATTAAAAGTACAATTATAGCCTAATGATTTCATAGGCATGCATAATAACACTGTAAAAAATATTGTTGGTTTAACTTAAAAAAGTAAGTGGTTGCCTTAGTTTTAGGTTCATTGAACTGGAAAAAGTGAGTTAATACAATGAAGGAGATTAATTTAACCATCAGAAACTCAAAATTATATGTTATCTGAACTAAATAAATTATTTAAGTTGATCTGACGAAAGAAAAAATGTTGTGATTACTACACTGTAAAAAAAATATTGTTGGTTTAACTTAAAAAAGTAAGTAACCTGGGTTGCCTTAAAATTTTAAGTTGATTGAACTGGATTAATGTTGATTAATACAATGAAGTAGATTAATTTAACCATCAGAAACTCAAAATAATAAGTTATCTCAACTAAATCAACTTATTATAAAGTTGATTTGACAAGAGAAAATATGTTGTGATAAATCTTGAAAATATTTTTTACAGTGTGTAAAAAAAGTTAACTATTAGGCGAGTCTGGCCCAAGTTTAGAAAATGCATTTTGCTCTATTTTTTAAATCATGCCCCAGATGACTTGCTTTATCAAAGCAATAATTTAAGTATGCATATTCAGAGAAATGTTGGGAGAAGTGTGTGCATGTCAAAGCTCAACCGGATGCTGCTCTCTAGTGGTGAAGTCGAGCTTCAGACCCAACACACTAATCAATGTGAGACGAATTCATGGCTTTTGCTTGAACATTGTCTGCTGTGTAACTGGAACCAGCCTGGCCTGTTCTTCTAATAGATTTGAAAGTGTCCAGATTTGACCCGTCTCGTTTCCCAGTGCAGAAGTGTGTCTGGGGAGCCACTCAGTGCAGAATCCAAACACATTTGGCAGCAATAGTCCATATTTCATCATTGTTTACTGCATATTCATTCCTGCAATCCCCCAATGTGACAAGAGTCAGCTGTTCGAATACGTCCTTATAAATGTCATCCTGAGAGCTTCTGGTTGAAGACTGCAGTGTCACTGACTCCGAAACACACATTTCTTTAAACAACATAATTAGGATTACACAAAATGAGCATGATTTCATGCAGACTGAAGCTAGTTTCTCACTGGAGGTCACTATTGCTATCAGAAAATGATATTTTTACATGTGCATCGAAATGAAAATCTAGATTTATTTGTGATGATAAAGAAGTGCAGCTGGAATGCTGGGTAACAAATAGCTTCTGACAACGACTAGTAACATCGAATAAAATCCACACACGAAAAACAGACGTACGTACGGTAATAAAAACCATGGTCATTTTCTGTGCAAAAATGCATTCTAAGTTCAAATGTTTTGAGATGGACCATTACATTTTCTCAGTTGTTGGAAATGTGATTATAAAGTATGAAAGCTTATTTCCATCTTGGAATAAAAAAAAAGTTAATTGCAACTTGAAATTCAGGTAAAAAATGTTTAATTCCAAGGTATAAACTCAGTATTGTAATATAAACTCTCATTTCTGAGGAAAAAAAGTCTATTCGTGAGATCAATGATTCATTTCTTGTGTTTTCTTAAAAACCCCAAACAGAATTATAAGATGTAAACTCAAAGTTCGGAGAAAAGTTAAAATTGTGATAAATAAGGATTCTACAACTTTACAATTTGCAATTTTGATATATATATTAGAGCCAGACCGATATATTGGCAGGCCGATATTATCGGCCGATATTAGGCATTTTCTAAAATATCGGTAACGGCAGTTATAAAGGCCGATAAATTAATATTTAAAAAATAAAATAAAAACGGGCGAATCACACTTCAACCATGTCATGAGTGTTGGAGTTGTATAGTTTGTCCACCAGAGGGCACTCTACACCGTTCCTGTTGGCAACACTCGTGTATAACGCGCCACACATCCAGCCAGAGTCAGGAGGAGAGAACCAGTTATGCATCATCATATTATTTTAGTTAAACTCATAATTAACTACAAATAACTAATGTTAGGGAAATCTGATAATATTTTGTTGCTTGTTTCTGAAATAAAATAATAATAATAATATCGGAATATCGGATTTTAAAACCAACAAATATTTGTATCGGTATCGGCCTTCAAAATCCTTTATCGGTCGGGCTCTAATATATATATATATATATCAAAATTGCAAATTTTATATACATATATATATATCAAGAAATATATATATATATATATATATATATATATATATATTATTATTAATTAAATTTAACAAATTACAATTGACTAATAACTAACCAAATGAATTACTTAAAAGTTAACCATTTAAAATGAGTAGAATTTACACTTTTTTTTAAAACAAAATATCAGAAAACTAAAGTCAAAGATGAATTAAGAAATCTTTTTTTTTATTGCCAACACTGAAGACAATCACTGAAGGAGAAAACCATATTTTTAAGGCACCATTATGGAGATCAGTGTATGTTTTCTTAATTCATCTTTGACGTCAGCCTGTTTTTCCGATATTTTTTTGTTTAAAAAATGTGTAAATTCTTCTCGTTTTAAATGGTTAACATTTCAATTTCACTCAATTCTATTTTTTTTAATTTAATTAATAATATTGATTGTAATCTGTTGCCTCAATTTTATAGATTAGATTTAACATATTCAGTCGTATTCATTTTTATAGTGTAAACTTGCAACCATGAGGGCAAAAGTCGAAATTATGTTTTGTATTTCTTTTTTTTATTCCATAGAAACAAGCTTTCATAATGAAGGCCTCTTCTGATGGAGAGCAACAGTCTGTAAATTTTCTCCATAGTGAAATTGACATTGAACGATAACTTATAAACCTTTAAGACAGACCAAGTGTGAGCTCCAGAGTTTTTAATCAATGGTGTTTTCATTTCAACTTAGTTTTAAAGTAATCGAGTTTAACAGACAAATTCGTGGTGAAAAACTACATTTCCCATGATGCTGTACAGAAAATTCCACCAACCAGAGTCAAAACAAGCAAAACTCTGTAGCTCCGCCCACTCACATGAAGCACTGCAAATGACAGAGCCAGTCTCCTTTTGCTCTCAAAATACTTAAATATTTAAAAATGTTGATTTTATATATACTGCAAAATATGCTTATATATTCAAATGTGTATTTTTATTTTTCTCTATCGTTTTTAACTTGATATGCTGTTCGCAATGCTTCATGGGATTGTAGGTCACACAGTTTTGTACCTTTTTGTGTTTTTGTCAGATTTTCAAAATCTTTTTTGCTTCAAATCAAAGTTTGTAATGTTACGATTCTCCTCGTCGGCTTATAACGCTTTATTAAAAATCGCTATGGTAGAAATGAATGGAAAAAAATACTTCCAGAACCAACGCCGCTGAAAAAGTGGACGGACATCAATGCAAAGACTCCAACAAACACATCTGAAATGATGACACACAGTGCAGCACACAGAAACTGTGTAGAAAATATCTGCATGTGTGTTGTGCAAGGCCGTATCTATCTTACATGTACAGCGAACCCCGAAAAGTGTGTTGCATTAGATCAGTTTTTCATTCATCCGACAGAAAAAAGCACAAGCAAACGTTTCATGCATGAGATTTGCTTTGAGATTCAGCCCTTATTCAGTGAGATTGAAGTGGCAAAGGCTCATGTTTCTAAAAGCACTGGACTGATGCACATTCAGTGCTAAATCACAGCGTTTAGCTAGACGTTTAATACAATCCTGCATCCGGTGGCAGTTCTTTAGCTCTTCTGAATGACTTTACGTGAAACACGAGTAGAATTGTGCTAGAATTCATCTAAACCAACTAAACTTCGCTCCGCTATCATTAGGGTTGGGAATCGAAAATCGATTCCAATTCTGGAATCAAATACTTGTTATTGAATTAAAATTTCGATTCCTCTTTTCTATTCCTTCGTATGGAAGCTTGTTTCCACCACTGAATAAAAAAATAAAAACATAATTGCGACTTTTTATCTCACAATTGCGAGATATGAAGTCAGAATTGTGAGATATAAAGTTGCAATTCTGAGAAAGTCGCAATTGCGAGATATAAAGTCGCAATTATGAGAAATAAAGTCGCAATTGCGAGATATAAAGTCGCAATTGTGTGATATAGTCGCAATCCTGAGAAATAAAGTCCAATTGTGAAATATAAAGTCGCAATTCTGAGAAATAAAGTCCAATTGTGAAATATAAAGTCCAATTGTGAGATATAAAGTCGCAATCCTGAGAAATAAAGTCACAATTGTGAAATATAAAGTCGCAATTCTGAGAAATAAAGTCCAATTGTGAAATATAAAGTCCAATTGTGAGATATAAAGTCGCAATCCTGAGAAATAAAGTCCAATTGTGAGATATCGCAATAATGAGAAATAGTCCAATTGTGAGATATAAAGTCGCAATTATGAGAAATAGTCCAATTGCGAGATATAAAGTGGCAATTGTGAGATATAGTCGCAATTCTGAGAAATAAAGTCCAATTGTGAAATATAAAGTCACAATTGTGAGAAATAAAGTCACAATTGTGGAATATAAAGTCGCAATTGTGAGATATAGTTGCAATTGTGAGCTATAAAGTCGCAATTATGAGAAATAAAGTCCAATTGTGAGATATAAAGTCGCAATTATGAGAAAAAAAATCGCAATTGCGAGAAAAAAAGACAGAATTGAGACTTTTTATCACACAATTCTGACATCTTTTCTCAGAATTGTGAGATATAAACTCACAATTGCGCAACTCGCATTTAAATGTAAATGAATAGTTTATATCACGCAATTCTGACTTTACAACATGCAATTTCTACTTTATATCACGCAATTCTGAGTAATAAAGTATTATGAGATAAAACTCGCAATTGTGAGAAAAAAAGTCAGAATTGTGAGATAAAAAGTTGCTATTACCTTTTTTATTTTTCATTCTGTGGCGGAAACAAGCTTCCATACCTCCGTGAGCATTTCAATTCGCACTGTTTTAGAAAGTGATTTTGAACCATGTTTTCAGAGCTGCAAGCGTGTTACGATTGGGCAACTCTTAAAGTGACAGTCTCTTCAATAACACCAATCAAACCACAAAACTCAATCGTTCTTGACTGAATAACTTTTGTACCTATATTTGTAATGTATACTTTATTTATAAAGTGCAGTGTTATTTTACATTTGATTACCTTAAAATCAAATCTTAAAACACTGTTTATATCAATCGTATCTTTGTTCAGTTGTATCTCTTTGTTTTACTCGTCTTTAGTAATGCTTGAATTGTATATTAGTTAGGCTGCCGGTAGTTGTATTTCTATGGTATTTTTTAACCCACAGTCTTAAGCCTGTTGATTTTTGTTCATGATATTACTGCTAAAATGAGACTGAATGTGAAAGATACCTTTTTTGTTTACCTTATGGGAATGGAAATTAGGAATCGATGAGCAGAATGGGTAAAATGCGAACGATCCCCAACCCTAGCTACCGTATCTGATAGTTGTGCTGTATTGATTGAGTAAACCATTGCTCATGTTCCTCCTTTCTTCTCCTGGTGTTCAGTACATGGGTTCCCCCTCTCGGAGGTTCCCGAAGGAAAGACTGAAGGTGTTTCCGAGTCTCTTGCTCCCGCCGCTCCTCCAGCTCCAGTTCCAGATGGACGAGGATCCGCGCTCGTATTCCCGAGCCGCTCTCCGGTGGCTGCCCGACTGACTCTCTCTCTCAGCGGTGGGCGAGAGATGCGTCCTCTTCTCCAGCTGTGAAGACATGCACTGCTTTACTGCTTCAGGTCAATTTAATCCAGCTTCAAAGCTATTCACACACGCACACACACTCATGCTCTCTCTCACTCACTCTCTCAGTCACATTCACACTCTCTCTCTCACTCTCACTCACTCACTCTCACTCACTCACGCTCTCACTCACTCACTCAGTCACATTCACACACACTCTCTCTCTCTCTCTCTCTCTCTCTCTCACTCACTCACTCACTTACTCACGCTCTCTCTCATTCAGTGTCTCTCTCTCTCACACACACTTTTTAAACTTAGTTAACGTTGTTTTGTGCTGCTTATAAGAGTTTTGATTATTAGATTATGTTTGTTTGTAGTAGTTTATATTACTTTAAGCCTTTAACTGTCACCCCCCCCCCCCTTTTTGAGAATGGGGGTTAAATGCTCTATTCACACTTAAATGGTTGTAATTCAAGAATGCTTTGGTCTTGTTTTAAAGAAAACACTTAGCAGAATATTGCTGAAGTGAAATCACTTCAAAAAATGAAAGTATGAAAAAGTTATGGAAGTTTTAATTCACAGTAAATCAAATATACTGTACTATATATTTTTTATTTTATATAAAATATATATTTTACAAAATATTTTTACTCTAAAATCACTATAAAATCAAAGCCATAAATCTAACCAAGTTATGTTCCAAATTTGAAGTTGATATCACAAAAATTGAAGTTCCCATGAGATTTTGTTTAGGCGTAGTACCAAAAATAGCCACCGGGTGCAATTGACTTCCATTGAATTTAGTTGTATACATTCTGCCTTAACAAATTAATACATTTTTGTCCAAATACCAATTTTGTCACAAAATTTGGAACCCTGAGACTCAGACCTTTCTGACAATATGTGTTTTGTCAAGATTAGAAAAGGTTTTGATCATAAATTATGAAATATAAGGATGCCCAAAAGGGGAGGAGCCTCATAAAATAAGTACCGTTTCTATGGTAACGCAACGTTCAATTATAAAATGGTTTTCACGGGATGAATTCTGAGTTTATAAGCTTTCAAATGATACCTAATTTATGATAACTACTAAAATATGTGATATAATAAAAAAAGGCGATAAAAAATATTATTATATTTTAGAGGATAATATATACATATATATTATAATTTTTAGAGGATAATGTTATACTATACTCTTTATTTTTTATTGAAAAATACTAGATTATATGTTTTATTATGAACTTTTAGCATAAAAACAGAAGTTTCAATGATTAAAAGTGGGTGCGTCAACTTTTTGTGACAAAGGTCAGACCTCCTGTTATGATGCAGATTTTTTGAGGTGCACTCTTGTCATAAATTCATTAATTACTCTTCCTACATAATTTTTAACACAAAACAGGGGTCGAATATTTAATTAGAAGTCTTAGACCTTTCCAAAAATATATAATTTGTCATAATTAGATTAGGATTTAATAGAAATATAGTGAAGTAAAGTTAGGCGTCCCGGTACCGGGACGGTGACAGTTAAGGGGTTAAGCAAAATTTAAAAATGGTCCATCATTTTCTCAGTCCCAATGCCTTCCATGAGCCACACACGTAGGTGTTTAAATGTAAGATAACAGTAATAATAGCCTAATAAAACATCTGCTGTTACTTGTATAATCACATCCATTCGGGAGAAACATTTTTGCTTTGGCTCATCTTTATGACTCTTTTGAGCGTTTAGGATTTTTTCTTTTACGAAGTACCCCGGCTGCCCCGATTGAAAAATATGTTTTATGAAACTGTTCCAAAACTTGCATAATTGTATTGTTTTCTACCTCGTGTGATTGTAGAGTGATGAGGTCGAGCTCGAGTCCTCTCTCCGTGCAGCTCTTCAGTGCGTGGACGACCTCGGCGTGCTCCGCCCACCTGCAGTCTGCACCATTCACAGCCACGATATAATCCCCCTCACGAAGCCCCGCCTCCTGAAACACACGCTCATGATGTGAAGCATGCGGTACAATCAACTCGTGGAAAATGCCCATCCGATGACCCCTTTACTGACGTCTCTTACCGCCGCACATCCACCTGGCAAAACCCCAGCAACCAGAACCGGCGAATCACCTCGAAGCGTGAGCCCAAGCCCCGCCTCTCCTCGAACCAGACACGTGTGACGCCTCGCCCAGCGATTCCGAGCAGAGAAAAGCGAAAGTGGTCCCTTCACATGCAGAGGTGAACATTAAACACTTCTTTAACACTTACAGCATTAGTGTGTGTGTGTGTGTGTGTGTGTGTGTGTGTTACCAGTCGGTGGAAAATATCAGTCACTCTGACGGCACTGAAATCAGGAGTTTTAATATCAGGCTTCTGCTGTGTGTGAGCTGTAGGCGACAGGTCAAAGGTCATGTTAAGAATCTCCAGCTATGTTTGCAATGGCGTACTGCCGCTACTATTTCATGGTATGGCAAGCCGTTTAAACTTTTATTCATTTCCAGGATATGAATTCTTGATATCAACAATTCAATCGCTACTAGTAAAAACGTTCATTTTTGATAACTGAAAATGTATTTGTGATATCATAAATGTGATTTTTACTAGTAAGAAAGCCAGAAATACATTTTCAGATATCAAAAATGAACGTTTTTACTAGCAATTGAATTGTTGATATCAAGAATAGATATATCAACTATAGTGACAATTTAATTATTGATATCAGGAATTCACATTTTTACCAGTAACAATGCAATTATTGATATAAAAAATTATATTTCTACTGGTAAAAAATCTATTCTTGATATCAAAAAATGTAATCGATGATGTGAAGAATTGAATTGTTGGTATCTGTAATTGTATAAAATTCATATCATGGAAATCAATAAAAGTTACAACGGCTTGCCATATGCATGGAATATATCAGTGGTTCTCGACCTGTTCTCAACATATTTTGTCATATCAAATAATTTTACTGATCATATATTATTTTCAGACATGCGGAGACTGACGCAACACAATTAAAGGAGTAGTTCACTTTAAAAAAAAAACTTTTGCTGATAATTTACTCACCCCCATGTCATCCAAGATGTCCATGACTTTCTTTCCTCAGTCGAAAAGAAATGAAGGTTTTTGATGAAAACATTCCAGGATTTTCTCCATATAATGGACTTCAATGGGGACCAAACGGTTCAAGGTCCAAAAGACAGTTTCAGTGCAAACTGCAAACTGTTCAAAGGGCTTTAAACGATTCCAGACGATGAATAAGGGTCTTATCAAGCGAAACGATCGCTCATTTAATAAATAAATAACAAAATTTAAGTTTTATAAGCTCAAATGGTCGCCTTGCTCTGTTTTGTGATGCACGTTCGTGACTCTCCTGTTCGAACTCGTTCATCAAAATTAACGAATCTTTTCCCGAGTCAACTCGTTCATTTCGTTAGTTGAATGAACCAAATGACACGAAAAAAAAGATTTGTTTATTTTGTTGAACGATTTCGAACAGGAAAGTCACGAACGTGCATCACAGAACAGAGCAAGGCGACCATTTGTTCTTATAAAACTTAAACTTTGTTATTTATTTATTAAATGAGCGATCGCTTCGCTTGATAAGACCCTTATTCATCGTCTGGAATTGTTTAAAGCCCTTTGAACAGTTTGCATTTTGCACTGAAACTCTCTTTTGGAGCTCGAACCGTTTGGACCCCATTGAAGTCCATTATATGGAGAAAAATCCTGGAATGTTTTCATCAAAAACCTTCATTTCTTTTCGACTGAAGAAAGAAAGACATGGACATCTTGGATAACATGGGGGTGAGTAAATTATCAGGAAAAGTTTTTTTAAAAGTGAACTACTCCTTTAACAAACACTCAAGTGCACGCTTGAGGACCAGTCTTGAAGAAACAAATTAGATGAAGACGTAACAGCATAAATATGATTAGCGTATTAAACACTCACACTGGATCTCCGGAGCCTCTGCCACTTCACAGAAATCATCTTCTTGATCGATATCCGAGTATTTCTCCAGAGAGCGTGTGTGAGCGTGTGACAGAACCTCCTGTAGGATGTCCATCTTCCGAAGCATTTTACACACGCCGTGAAGACGCAGGGCTTCCTCGTGACGTATGATGGCTTTGCGCAGGTGAGCTTTACCTTGAATATGAAATATAGATTAGTATGTTTTAACTGTAACTCTTGTGTTTAGAAAACACTCCCACTTCACAAACCAAGTCTCCGTTTGTCCTCCGTATCGCGAAGGTTCACTTTGTCTGGTCGTCTGGTGTGAATCTGTATGAGAGCTTTTACTTCTCCACCTTCATCATCGTCTTCATCAGGTATACCTGCATAGTTATGAAAATGATTGTTATAAACATGATCTTGTTTCTTTACAATAACGAGCACAATATGAACACACATGTACAGTAAGTAGATCAGGTCAGATTTGATGCTTTTTTATGTTTTTGAAAGAAGTTACTTCAAAAATACATAAATAAATGAATATTTAATTTTAATTATCATTTTTATATACACTTTTTTTTAGATGTTTACTGTTATTTTGATTTTTACTTACTGTTGTAATACCTGATTGTTAAATCGATATCAAAACAATACAAATTTGATATGATTTTGAAATGTTAGAATTTAAAATATTTAAATATATATTGTAAAATGTAGTAGTATAGCTTTTTAATACTAAAACCGTATTCTGGACAAATGTGAGCAAAATTGTTTAGATTTTTTTTTAAAATACGTCCCTTGATCTGAGCGGTACAAGACTTGGATATTTTTCCAAAGTTTGCCTACTGAACACACACAATTTTTATTGACTCAATTCTACAATGTTAAGTGGTTGAAAAAACAAACAAACTCCTTAATCTTGTATTTGGGTCAAAAATGGGCACTAATAGAAATAAATGGGGAAAACTGTAATTTAGAGCTTTCTAAAAAAAAGCCAAAATAAGACAGCAGGTGACAGCAAAGTCACTTCATCTTTAGGTTTTATCTCTAAGAACTTATTGGAACGATATTTTAATGTAGTTAAATAAATTAAAAAAATAAAACATAAAAATAAGCATATTTTACATTGAAAATATGGTACTTTTTGAAGTAAATAAATTCAAAAATACCCCCAAAATTAAAAAAAAACACCATAAATGGATAGATAAAACTTTATCGAAGACAGTGATATAACATTTATAATAAATAAAAATTAGGATCAGTCCTCTGTGCCCACATTTGTCCACAATTACAGGATTAAGGGCTATAAAGTGAATACGGTTTGAGGGCTACATGACATTATAAGCAGAAGAGACTTCTTTCAAAAACATCACTCCAAACGTTTGATTGGTAATGCATGCATGATGTCATCAGTAAATGTCACATGGTCTCAGGACAGTGAGAAGCACCTGAGCCGTCGCACAGCGCCACGGCGGTGTAATAATGCGCCAGCGCTCTGAAATGATGCGTTTTGACCTGAACCATGGAGATCCAGGAGAAGGGCACATAATCCTTCAGTAACGGCACTGACATGGCCTGAAGAACCAGAGAATACACGTCTGACACCTGCAAACACACACGCTTATCAACGCATGAAAACCCCACAACATAGTAATACGAGTCATTCCTGATCTTGTGGGACATTTTTGGTCCCCATGAGGAAAACAGCTTATAAATCAAAGTAAATTGTTTTTTTTTTTTTTTTTTTTTTAATGTAAATATGCAGAACGTTGTGTGACGTTGAGAGAGAGAGTGAGTCTCAGTGAGAGTGTGTGAGAGAGAGAGAGAGACTGTGAGTTAGTGAGTGTGTGTGTGTGTGTGTGTTCGTTCACCCTCGCTGCCTCCTGGGCGGCTTGCAGAAGCACATTCAGGTTGTTGTCCTGCGTGAGAATGACCTTTTCACACACACACTCCTGAACCTGCGAATAATAAACCCAGAAATACACATGAACACCTCTCAAACACATCTGACCATAACATACATCATCTGAAATCATTCAGGCTGCGTTCACACTTGTAGTTCGGATCTCTTGGCTCACAGGAAATGATGCGTTTAGTCCTGATCTGATTGGCGTTCACACTGTCACTCAAGACTGAACCTAGAGATACAAAACACACATTTACCTGCGCTACCATGAGGCGGACCAGCATGCTCAGAGCAGGGCCGCTCATATCCAGACTGGGCGCATGAGAGAAGTTCTCCTGCAGGTAGAGAAACGCACCTACACACACACACACACACACACATTTACAAGCTCATTTATATAAGCAAAGAGCTTCAGATCTTCAGTTCAGCAAAAAGTAATGCAATGCACATGAAGATTATGAGTTTAGATTATAAGTGTTTTTTGAAATTGAACACAGATAGTTTAACACACACACACACATATATATATATATATATATAAATATAGTGATAATTTGTCCAACTACTGATATAATTGACTGACGGCAACTCGCATTATTTGATAGATTCAACTGTTATGTGGAGGTGTGATGATATTTGCTAGACAATGGACATTTTTTTCATGTTTGTCAGTGTCAAATTTTATGCTTTTAATATTTTTTAAATGATCTGTCCCCTTGTGTCAAATCAAGCTTTTAAAGGAGTAGTTCACTTTTGAAAAAACTATTTTGAAAAACTAATTGATAATTTACTCACCCCCATGTCATCCAAGATGTCCATGTCTTTCATTCTTCAGTCGAAAAGAAATTAAGGTTTTTGATGAAAACATTCCAGGATTTTTCTCCATATAATGGACTTCAATGGGGACCAAACGGTTCAAGGTCCAAAAGACAGTTTCAGTGCAAACTACAAACTATTCAAAGGGCTTTAAACGACACTAGACGATGAATAAGGGTCTTATCAAGCGACACAATTAAACTCTTTTCCCGAGTCAATTCGTTCGTTGAATCAACCAAATGACTTGGAAAAAGATTCGTTCATTTTGATGTATGAGTTCGAACAGGAGAGTCACGAACGCGCGTCACAGAACAGATCAAGGCGAGATTTAGTGCTTGTAAAACTTAATTTATTTATTTATTAAATGGCCGCTCGTTTCGCTTCATAAGACCCTTATTCGTCGTCTGGAATCGTTTAAAGCCCTTTGAACAGTTTGCACTGAAACTGTCTTTTGGACCCCATTGAAGTCCATTATATGGAGAAAATCCTGGAATGTTTTCATCAAAAACCTTAATTTCTTTTGGACTGAAGAAAGAAAGACGGGGACATCTTGGATGACATGGGGGCGAGTAAATTATCAGCAAAAGTTTTTCAAAAAGTGAACTACTCCTTTACTCCTGAGTCTATTTAAATGACCAGTGTATAATTTCCAATCACACTGTGACACGTTTCCTGTGAATGACCCACAGAAAAGATTCAGTACCGGCCGCCCTCTGGAAAGCATCGATGGCGTTCTGTACGCCCGTCAGTGTGGAGCGATCTTGTCTGGCTCCGATTTGAGTATAAAGTGCTCCGATGTTGAACAGAACACTCCCTTTCTCGAACGCTAGCGCTCTCTGAACGGAAGGCACACCGGTGAGCGAGTCATACCTGCAACGAGACACACGATCAGACCATCTCTAACCTAGTGTTGTCAATAGTACAGACTTCGGTACCAAGGCGATACTGACATTTAAAAAATGTGCCACTTTTTCATATAACATTATTATTATTAAATAAATGAGTGTAATTTAAGAGGTTTTTTTTTTTTTTGTACAAATCAGGTCATTTTTACCTTCAATATTATAGCTACAACTGACTCCCAGTTCACAGCATTAGTTGAGATTTGTTTTCCTTGAGAAAATTTGCCATGTATTGTACCTGATATCCAAAATAGGGTTGGGTATCGTTTGAATTTGAACGATTCTGATTCCGATTCCTTGTTTCGATTCCGGTTCCTAACGATTCTCGATTCCGATTCTTTTAAGAGGCAGGGTCAAAAAAGTTTATCTAACCTTGCTAACCAACGGCCTTTCTGAAGGAAATACTCCTTCTGTCACAAATTTTGCATTTTGCCGAGATTTCGTTATTTTTAGAAAAGTGAAGCCACACTTTGGATCGCCGACGTAAGCTACTCATGTTCGACTCGTGCGGTTATGCCAACACTTCCGGTAGACGCTTCTTCGTTGGTGTTGTTCAGCGGTTTCTTCTTCGGCTCGGTGGACTGTAAATATCGAAACTAGGAATCGAAATTTTAACTTTTGAACGATTCCGGGAAAAACGAAAAGTTAGTCCCGATTCCAATCGATACTCGATTCTCGATAACCAAACCTAATCCAAAATAATCCATTTTGAATCGAATTGGGAAATGGGTGTCAATACCCTGCCCTAACTTGAACAATGTAAAAACAGCACTTTAAATTCTTAATTTTTTTTTAAAGATTTATATTTTTATATACAGTATAATTGTGCTTAAAAAAACAACAACAAAAAAACTACATCTTATTCTTTTTTTTAAAAGCATTATATATAAATATATATGGTGCGTGATAAAAAGGTGACCTTGAAATTGTGGCGTTAAAGGTGACGCGAGACGAGAAAAAAATTGTGTGCTGGTGCACCTAAATAAAAAAGTTAGGCGCACCAGTGCAACCAAGGCAAAAAGTTAGTCTGGAGCCCTGAGCGCTGTTAAGCAGAATCATAAACACCTAAACAAAAAAAGTAAGACACATTGAGTGTCTTACTTAATCTGAAGCTGAAGAGTGTCATTGATGTATATTTACAACATGTTTTTGAAGGGCTGGTCACTGTAGCCAATCAGAGACGTTTATGATTCTGTTTAACAGCGCTCAAAGCGGCACATTTAAAATTTCGGTATCAACTTGGTACTGAAGTCGGTACTTTCGACCACTACTCTAACCACTGCTCATTCATTTGTTTGTGTGCCAGTGAGTCTCACCAGTGAAAGTGAATCCCCAGACTTCTGTGCGGTGAGAAGAAGCGCTGGTCCAGGAAATACAGCTGATTGTAATACTCCATCAGCAGCTCCTGCCCCGCTTCATTCCTGCTGGGAGTGCGCATGGCCTACGAAGAGAGGTGAGCTTTTAAAGGGATACTCCACTTTTTTTGGAAACAGGCTCATTTTACCACTCCCTCAGAGTTAAACAGTCGAGTTTTACCGTTTTTGAATCAATTCAGTCGATTTTCTGATATTTAGAGGGATATCAGTAACCAGACAGTTTCTGGTCTCATTGACTTCCATTGTATATTTTTTTCCTACTATGGAAGTCAATGAGACCAGAAACTGTCTGGTTACTGATATTCTTCTATATATATAAAAAAAAAATCGTCTGAATACATTCGAAAACGGTAAGACCCAACTGTGTAACTCTGGGGGAGTTGTAAAATGAGCCAATTTCCAAAAAAAAGTGGAGTATCCCTTTAAAATAATGATTTGACTTGTGTTTGCACGTGCACTTTCAGTGATAGCCACTTCTTTTGTTTTAAAGAATGACACGCAATCAAAACACAATGTAACTTTTCGTCCTCAAATGGTGATTAAAACCGCATGCATCTTCCGAAAAAACTACGGATGCACCGATTATGCAAATTTTGGCCGATACCGATAATTCTTAAATCTAAATCCAAAGTTGTTATAATTTTTAGAGCCTGATTACTAGGGCTGGGTAAAAATATCGATTCATCAATGCATTGCAATTTTTTGCTTCTCAATTCAATATCGATTCATCAAATCCTATGAATCGATTCAGCCATCCAGGCCAGTGGCGGCGCTGTGGGCTACACTCTAGTGAGAGCGTTCAGCGTTGTACAAGTCACGCTTTAGCCCTTAGCAAAACAGCGCGATGACGGACAGCAGCTGCACTCCGTTCAAGCCTGATTCAAGACTGCACCGCCAACATTAAAAGCCGACTTTTGGGCTCATTTTGGATTCCACTGTAAGCCGGGAACTATGGAAGCTTGTTTCCGCCACAGAATGGAAAATAAAAAAGGTAATTGCGACTTTTTATCTCACAATTCTGACTTTTTTTTTCTCACAATTGGGAGTTTACCTCTCGCAATTCTGACTATTTCTCAGAATTGCAAGATATAAAGTCAGAATTGCGAGATATAAAGTCACAATTGTGTGATATAAAGTCGCAATTGGGTGTTATAAAGTCAGAAATGCATGATATAAAGTCAGAAATGCATGATATAAAGTCAGAAATGCATGATATAAAGTCAGAAATGCATGATATAAAGTCTATGAGATATAAACTTCTGAGAGGGAAAAAGGTTAGTATTTTTTCCACCTTAGAATTGGCCTGTGTGATCAGCTCTTAAGTGTTATTGTTTACAAAATTATAATTAGAATATAATATTGCACTTTTTTGAGTATGCACATTTTGTGCTTCTGTTTACATTTCTTTTATAACTTGAATGTATTGGAAGAAAGAAATATACTTTCTACTACTTAGTTACTTGCACTTTAGAGGTGTTGTTAAAGCACTGTACAGTGCTAGTCACAGTTGTGTTTGAATTCAAAACATACAATATTGTAAATTTGTATTCTGCTGAATAAACCATGACAGGAAACAAACATGCTGGGGTCAATTTGTTCTTTAACATTGGTAAAACTGCGCACCTTACTTAAAAATATACTCAGGCACTTAATTACTTGTGTATTTACTTATTATTGAATCGATATCGAAGCTAATAAGTCAATATTGAATCGAATCGAAATCGAATCGAATCGAAGCCTCAAGAATTGAAATCGAATCGAATTGTGAAATACCTAACAATACCCAGCCCTACTGATTACAAAAACAAAAGTCTCATTATTAAAAGCCACGTCCCAAACACACAATTATAATGATGTTCTCATAATTTTCTGTAGCCGATATGACAGATTTTGCGCTGTATTTTCCATTTTTGAAGCGATTACGATCATATTTCAAGCATTTCAAAGCCATCATGTTGAACAGTCGCATCTGAAGTGTCTCAGCTGGAGGAAATAATACATTATTTATCAGCTTTAATATATCGGCCAAATTTTCTTTCATTAAAAATGAAGCGATATCGTCCGATACCGATATGGAGGCTGATATATCGTGTATCCCTAGAAATAACATTGTTTTGGATGAATGTATTTCAAGGCACCAGTCTTTATGTGGATACCGGACATCTTTTTAGAGAAGATGGACAAATGAATAATTTCGTTTTGAATAATCCATGGTCAATTTTCCTCGTTCGTTGCGACAAGTTTCACCCTACTCACTATTCTCAGTGTGGATTTATCAAATTACATTTATGAATATCTGTTAATGTGTTACGCTTACACTGGACACCTTCAGCCTGTCGCTCTGTGTGCTGTTGTGTTGTTGAATAACTTGCCTTTCCAGATTAAATGTCTGTTCTTGGGTTTTGTGAAATACATTTCCAAACAAATGTGACTTATAGTCCGGTACGACTTACTCATTTTTTTGACTGATGTGACTGATGTGAAATACAGTACTTGAATTTAATCAAGGAATCACGACAGCCCATGTTGTGATGCGATCGGTGTTTCATGTTGACTTTAACTGACCTGTCTAAGTTCCATGAACACCTGGATCTCGTTCAGGTACAGAGACGCATCCTCCCCGTAGTGTTCACTGATGAAATCCTGATGAAACAGAAGAGAAAGAGTTTTTAAACACTGAATAAATTCAGTAAGGCATGTAAGCTACCACATGAGTGTTGATCTCACCTGAAGAGGTGCAGTCATGTCGATCTCTTTAGTCTCTTTCAACCCCAGTGGAATCATGGGAACATTGACTGTCTCACTATAACAGAAGGATGATTAATTTTTTTAAATGTTTGATGCATGTATTTTATTACTGCAAGTAAATGACAAACTGCAAATGTTCTGCACACTTATAACCTGATGACTGTTAATCATTGTAGAAATGCATAAATGATGACCATCATGCAACATAAATGAAACCAAATGACTTGTAAAAAACTTTTGCTAATAATTTACTCACCCCCATGTCATCCAAGATGTCCATGTCATTCTTTCTTCAGTTTTTGATGAAAACATTCCAGGATTTTTCTCCATATAATGGACTTCAATGGGGTCCAAGCGGTTCAAGGTCCAAAAGGCAGTTTCAGTGAAAACTGCAAACTGTTCAAAGGGCTTTAAACGATTCCAGACGATGAATAAGGGTCTTATCAAGCGAAACGAGCGCTCATTTAATAAATAAATAACAAAGTTTAATTTTTATAAGCTCAAATGGTTGCCTTGCTCTGTTCTGTGACGCACGTTTGTGACTCTCCTGTTTGAACTCGTTCATTAAAAAAAATTAACAAATCTTTTTTCGTGTCATTTTGTTCATTCAACGAACGAAATAAACAAATTGATTCGGGAAAAGATTTGTTCATTTTGATGAACGACTTCGAACAGGAGAGTCACGAATGCGCATCACAGAACAGAGCAAGGCGACCATTTGAGCTTATAAAAATTAAACTTTGTTATTTATTTATTAAATGAGCGATCGTTTCGCTTGATAAGACCCTTATTCATCGTCTGGAATCGTTTAAAGCCTTTGAACAGTTTGCACTGAAACTGTCTTTTGGACCTTGAACCATTTGGACCCCATTGAAGTCCATTATATGGAGAAAAATCCTGGAATGTTTTCATCAAAAACCTTAATTTCTTTTCGACTGAAGAAAGAAAGACATGGACATCTTGGATGACACGGGGGCGAGTAAATTATCAGCAAAAGTTTTTTTAAAGTGATCTACTCCTTTAAGTAAACCATGGTGAAAGAAACTGAGTGCAGATTCACAAAGACTGTGAAAGTTGCATGATGCGTGACCAACCTCTCGGTCTGGTAGATGTTCATACTGCTGTTCAGTTCCTCTAGTTCTTCTTTGAGAAGCTGCAGGTTCGAGTTCACAAAACTCAGTTCTAGCGCCACAGTCTCCTTCACCTTCTGATTACTGCTGGCCCTGGGAAAACATGATTGGCAAATCACATTAACAAAGGGAATAATGTGTGTGTCGTGTGACGGTTTAAATATATGAACCTGTAGAGATTCTGCTACACCATTTATAATGCAGTATGTGGTGCAATTTATCGTGCAACTATTACTGTAATATTAAATGACTGTGATGGAAGAAGAAATCCACATCAGAATGCTGAACAGAACATCAACAGAGAGGCGTGTCACTTCCTGTTAGTTCTGGGTGGTGGTGGTGTTCATAGCGTATGTTATTAGGGAAAATATTAATATTAGCAGATATACTGGTGGTACCTATAGAGATTTTCAGCGCCGGACCTCAGACGAAGTTCTCTGTTGATCTTCTGGTTGAGTTTAGCTCTCCGCTGCTGCAGTTTGCTGCGCTGGGTTGATACAAGAGGGTCACATCCCTAAAACACACACACACACACGTGTTTGTTTTCATAGGGATTTTCCATGCACATAATGGTTTTTATACAGTACAAACTGTATTCTCTCCTCTTACACTAACCCTACTCCTAAACCTGTCCATTACAGAAAACTTTCTGCATATTTACAGTTTCATAAAACACTAACTTAAGTGATAGTGTGATTTATAAGCTTTTTTCCTCATTGGGACCAAAAGATGTCCCCACAAAGATTTCAGATATTGCCATCTTTGTGGGGACATAATGTAGGGTTTACCAGGACACACACACTCTCTCTCTCTCTCTCACACACACACACACACACACACACACACACACACACACCACGGTCACTTTAAATTTACCTTATGATATCATTATATATTTATATATCTTTACACTTCTGTTCTCTATGCCTCATATTTACATGTAAGCTAGTTAATGAAAAAAAATGTGTGTGTGTGTGTGTATATATATATAACTTTTAGATTTAAATAACACATCTACATGTGTTTTTATTTACTTGTAACGTTACTGCAGTGAGTCTAACGTTACGTACCTTCCTGACGGACTCTGTTGAGCCTCTGTCCTCAGCTGTGAGTGTCGCTATATCCTCCTCTGATCCAGAGTCAGACATCGTGAGCTCATCTATATTAATATTTCTGTCGTACACCTATAATAAAATAGCGGTCGCGCGCACTCACAATAGCGCGAGACACAATCGCGAGCGCATGATATCAAAACTGCGCAAACTAGGTTAACAGTTTAAACCCGTAAAACGCTGCCATCAGATCCCAAACGCCACTTAACGGCTCCTTTCTACTTATTTAATGCACATTAGACACGGTTTAAACTGTATGTGCGTCTAAATACATTTATTTGTCTTCATAATGTGATGTGAGACACAAAAATACTCGAAATCACTAAATCCACTTGTTGCCTGTACGCGCATGAGCCACCGCTGATCTCTCGCGTCCATGGGATTCAGCCAATAGAATCTGGTTGTTTCTGACTGACATATGCAATAGCCAATCACAGGTCGATAAATCATCAGACGGACAGCGGAAGCGTCCAATGAGACGATGGTGGTGGGAATAAAGGCGATTTGGAGCGGAAAAATAACTGTTGTTGCCCCTGGCAACACGGAGGCATCAGCGAATGAGCCAGAAGCCTCTCGATTCTGCTTGAAGAGACTGACATTCATCAAATCGCGTTTTAAATATTTTAAAGCACCCGCAGTTACACATAAACCCGTTTTAAATCCCCAATCACATATCTAAATGTAAAATTGGTATTTTTTCCAGTCATTTCTCCTATAGGGATATAAAGAAGTCTTTAAAGCCATGAACCAAGCCGACCAGCTTTGATGAGTACAGGGTCGCGCCACGAGGGGGCTCCAGGGGGCCTGGCCCGGCCACCGGTCACTGTGCCCCCCTCACCTGGTTAGCACACACACACCACCCTGCATCGGAACGCAATATTTTAGCCGCTGAGACTCAGCAATTGCACTCTACCACTATGCCCTATTATTTCTGTCATATTATAATTAACTTAAATAGGCCTATATTAAAAAAGAAAAACTATTTAGCAAATTAATTTAGTTTCACCATGATACACGAAGCCAAAGCTTTCCCGATCCGATGTTTTTTTCGCCTCGTTCTAAAAAAAAGTCTGTAAACATGGCGGCGTCTCAAAATATCTGCGTACACCTACACACTAAACCACTGAAACCAACTCAAAATGATGTAGTATACATCCCAGACCAGTATGTGGCGCTGTAATTCTGCCATAGAGATACACACAAAAAAAATGAGAGTAGAAGACACCATTGCACACTGAGTCCGAAATTCGCATCCGAAATTTTCGCACGTTAAAAAAAAAATTCGACCTCATGTTATGTCAATCACGCTTGCACACCGCCTCCGAAACTTTCGTCCGTCAAAAAAAAACATTCGGATCGGGTTCGATTTTCTGCGTTTTTCGCATCCACAGCCAGGTTTTTTGACAAGCGTGTGCGTATACGTTTTGTATTTTTGCGTTTTTCCCCGCAATTGGTTTAATAAATACGCATCGGACTCAGTGTGGAAGGTTTCTGTGCGTAACGAATTTCAAGGCTGACAAACACGGAAAAACGCATACGAAAATTTCGTACTCGGTGTGCAATGGCCTTTAGAGCATGCGCATAAAACCTTGCGAGCTGTAGGCTAATATATACAGTAAATTAAATACTAGGCGCTATACAATAATATTTGGTAGTACAATATTGCTTCATTTTTTTTCACCAAGAACTTTATTGAACAACCATAAATTGCCTGCGGTACAAAATAGGGAGTCATGATATTCGATTAGTTAACGACTCAGAAAGCTTGCCACAAAGAACCGGCAAAAGTAACGAATGTGTCAAATTTAGACATTTTAATCGTTTATTAATAAACTAGTGTTTTTTGTGTCATTCTTGACTGATGACGATTCTGACTCGCCACTTCGCTGTATTGTGAACGCGCCTATAGGCTAATGCACTTCATACGGAGGCTATAAGAGAGAGTTATCTCTGTTTCTTTTCGTTTTGAATTGTTGTTCGATGTTGTTTAAACGTAGACATTTCAAGCTTTCTATATATTTCTGAGTTTCGGTTCATTTATGTTGATTCATATTATATTGTCTTCTATAGCCTATATTTGCTTCTTATTTATTAAATCCAGGTAACTGGTTGATGAAACATAGATTAAAATTAAGATAAATTTAATTCACTTTAAAGAAAGGCTTTATGCCAAAAAAAAATTAATGTGGTCAAAATTAGGTCTCCGGATATATTGCGCATCTTATTATATACTCATGCACGCGGTTCACTTTTCATAATCAACATAGATTAAATAAAAAAAATAAAAATTGTTTTAAACCAAGTAGAAATTATGTGGGCTGACAGCTTCAACAGAAGCAAATAATTAAATATGTAATTTTGGTGATCAAGGATGAGTTTATTTACTACATGGGGGACTTTCATAATTTACATTTTAATTTCATAGTTTAATTTTAATTTTAAAGTTTTTGTAATTTTATGTTTTTGGTCATTTTTATTAGTTTTTTAATGTGTTTTTATAGTTTTTTTTAAAATTAAGTTTCACTTTTAAAATCACTGTCCCCACTGCCAAAACAGAACGTTTGGAAAACACAATTCTGTATCATTCCTTACATGTGTTTTATTGAACTAAATTATCGTCATCGGTATGCCACATACAGTAAAAGGTTACTTTTCTTCAAAATCATTCACTGTATATACATACATTACATAACATAGAACACAGAGTAATTCTCCATGCCAAATTATGGAGCGTGTATAACCAATAAGTGATAAAATCATTCATAATGATGAGAGCACTTACTTTTTCAATAAAAAGAATCAACAATTTTAATCATTGGTTACATCATTTATTCATTGATTTTATTGTTTAAGTTATGAATTGATGCTTCAGTTTTCTGTACTCGTGACTTGGAAACACCTTATGCTTAAATCATTGGTAAAAATTCTAAATGTTTTTGCTGTGTGTGTAAAAAGTGTGTGTAACACTGAATAAATGCTGATTAATGAACAAAAAAAAGTGAGTTCTTGGCCACACAAACAATACAATCCATTTTAACTGATTGAATTTAGATGGTTTATTTGTTTTACAGCAGAGAATTAAAAAAAATTAAATCTGTTCATTAAATCGAGTCAGATTTTGTTTAAAATATCTTCATATGTGCTCTGAAGATGATTGAAAGTCTCACAGGTTCCATTTCGCGCGTTCCATTTTGACGTCACAGTGAGTTGTTCAACAACAGTAGTTTCACTGACTGTTATTAACGCAGTTTACTGCTATTAACAACAGCCAGATAGTGTTTACACAGCTCATTGGATTTCAGAATATTGATACGGTGTAAATATATATATATATATATATATATATATATATATATATATATACAACATTCATTGAGTTTCTTCGACGGATTCTTCAGCTCAGGTGATCAGTAACGTTAATTAGTTCACTTCTAGTTACACTAGAAGTGTGCAAACGCAGCTAAACAACAGGCAGAGATCGTGGCTAACGTTACAGAGTTCCTGCAGGAAAGCTTGTTCGAGGACACGACAGGTACTAACGTTACTGAGTTAATTATACACTTCAGAACTGACACACAATCCCACGTTAATGGTAGGACTTGTAATGAGACCACTTTTGAAACATTTCGCGGCACGGATGTACCAATACAAATAAATAAAACATATCCAGCTATCTCTAGAACATTAATTTAGTTGTTTTTGTTAAATAAGAGGCGATCTGAAATTGGCGAGTGTTTTTAAATCAAGCTCTCAGTGGTGCACAAAATGGCGCCAGTGAGCCGTCGGCCGTCATCCATCGACTTTCCCATTTATATACTGTATAAAACTTTAATAAAATGATGAAGATGTGACCACTGCGCTGATTAACCATCAGTTTACCACAGTATTTGCAGTAAAACCATTAACTTACACAATTAACCGTGGTTTTACTAACCATTATGGTTTATCGTCGATTGTTGTGGTAAACCGTAACCATGGTTACACAACAAGGATATGTGGAAATATTTAGCTGAGTGTGTTTTTGTGCATGTAAAGCTATCCTGGCATGTTTAGGACTGCTGTGGACAGACACTCTTAAACTTAAAGTTGTTCATAATCTTCATCATACTCCGTCTGTGCAGGGGTCAGTTCACATCAGTGACAGAAATCATTTTTTCCCAATACGTTTAAATTGATTTTGACCTTTTATGTTGTCTTGGGTAAAACAACATCAATTAATTTTATAGCCTTGGCTATATCTAAAATAACGATCTTTTTGATTTGGTTGTTATCTTGTTTTTCATGAATGTATTTTACAACAAGACAAAGAGCAATGTGTATTATTCACTTATCTAGTTTATAATAGCATTTTTGTCTTAGATTATGATCATATATTTTGGGGATTTGTTGTTTATCTTTATAATGAAGCTGTCTGTATTAAGTAGATTGTGTTTAACACACAAGCGTGATAATTATTTCAACACACAGTTCTAGAAATTCTACTTGATTTAAAAAAAACAATCTGTATTTACAATGTAGAATGCTGCTGTTTAAATTGTTTTAACTTTAAACCTGTTGGTAGCTAGCTAGCTTTAAGTACTGCAGTACTTGTATTTTCTTTAATTTATATTAGGGCTGTCAAACGATTAATCGCGATTAATCGCATGCAAAATAAAAGTTTGTGTTTACATAATATATGTGGGTGCACTGTGTATAATTATTTTATATATATAAACACACACACATGCTTGTATATATTTAAGAAATATTTTCATATACTGTATATGTAATTAAATAATACTTTTTTTCTTAAATATATACAAGTATGTGTGTGTATTTATATATATAAAATAATTATACACAGTGCACCCACATATATTATGTAAACACAAACTTTTATTTTGGATGCGATTAATCGTTTGGCAGTCCTAATTTATGTTTATTTTTTATATTTTTTTTGTAGTGTTTGAATAAAGGGTGGCAATCTTTCATAATCAACTGTTGTTGTGGACTATATACTGGAAGTATATTTTAGGTGGCTAATTGAGAAAAGTGCTATATTTTTTTTTATTAGTTTAAGAATAAAATTAAAATATCGGATTGATATCGGTATCGGCAAAAGCCATCGATATCGGTATCGGAAGTGAAAAAGTGGTATTGGGACATCCCCACTTTCTAGTTATTACCTGTCTGATTCATGTCCTGATGTTTCTAATGTTAGTTTTACTTTTTCCTTAGGCAACATGCAGAAAGTAAATATCATGCATGCAACGTTACACAAGGACATGGACGACAGCAGCGACATGTTCTTTGATGCATACGAGTATTTTCCTGAGGACATGGACGACAGTTGTGCTCAACCATCGACCAGCACTGCTGTGTTATCTGAGGGAAAACCCAACAGCCCAACAGATACGTCTACACCGAACAACCCGTCAGGTAACATTAATACAAATCAATACTCAAATCTATGCAGAAATAACTGGGACACGATTACTGGGTGACTGGTTTTAACTGGAATTAGGACTGGTGTTGCTTAAGACATTGTCGTCAGTGTTTCTGTAAAAAAAAAAAACAACTAACAATAATACTAATAAGAAAATAATACTAGTTCTACTACGAATTCTGCTACTAATAACAATATTCATGATTATTAATCACTGCATTCGCTCAAACTGATTTGCTGAAATCAAAACGATGAGATTGCCGTTAGCACAGTAGTTTAATTGGTAGCATTAGAATAATTAATTTAAATGACAAAAGAATCAATTAAAGAAACTGCATTATTTTTACAAGACAGTACAAATAATATGGTTTACATGCATCACGTCAATGGATGACTTGCACAACTACTTCCACGTTCTAGTTAGTAAATATCATGAGTTTGCGCTCAGAGCGTTCAGCACACCTCCATACATGAGAATGCAGATTATCACTATGTTTTAATGTGTGTTTAGTCACAAGCAGTTCAGTCTCATGCTGTTGTGTTTGTTTTTCAGGATCCTTTGACTCTCTTTATGAAGTGGGAAAGAAACTGAAGTGGGGATCCGATGGCACTATCCGTGAAGGAATTCGAAGATCAGACGGCACACCAGTATGTTTGCTCTTTCTGGATACACCAAACTTTCTGCCTCTTGTTTCCTTCTGTCTTTCGAGTCCAGACACTTACAGTTTTGATCAAAACATGTTTTAATAAAGATTTAAACAAACAAAAATGGTTCAGTTCACTTACACTTGCTAACATTGTCTTTTATTTTTTAGGTGGTCATCAAATTTGTCAAGAAGCGCAAGTCTGATAACTCCATTGAACTGGTAAGTTGACACGATTTTATTCCTCATTAAAATGGGGCGTCCGTCTGTATGTGTGTTTCCGTGTGTCTGTTATTAGGGACTTTAAGCAACAGCTGCTAATAGAACGGCGACGGCAGCCGGAAATAAACAGTTAACCGCCGTAGCTAAAGAGCGCAAAAATCACTAAGCAACAGTAAAGAGGACGGCATAGGGAATAATTTAATCATCAGACAGAATACAAAAAGAAAGTGATTTTAAAAAGAAAGAGAAGGGTTGATTTTAGCACTTAATGATATACAGAAACGATTTCAATGCCACATAACCTAAAACATAACATTAACTGTCTTAATCTGTCACGTAGTAACGACTACGGCAAATCAGTTGTTCTCCCGTAGTAGACGGTTACAGTAGAACGTCAAGAAGTAGCAGTTAATGTCGCGCATGCGCAATAGAACGCCAGAATGCCGTTGCCGTTCCACCAGAGGCTGTTGCTTAAAGTCCCTATTTGCATATCTCTCGAACCGTTAGTCCGATGGGTTTCAAACTTGACGGGCACGAGTAAGTGCAGTGCCAAGTTTGACGTTGTTTGGATTTAGAAACGGAAACGATATCATTACTTACATATTAGGCATTTTCCAAACTATCGGTATCGGCAGTTATGATGGCCGATAAATTAATATTTAAAAAATAAAATAAAAACGGACGAAAAACGCGCTTGAACCATGTCATGAGTGTTGGAGTTGTATAGTTTGTCCACCAGAGGGCACTCTACACCGTCCCTGTTGGCAACGAGACATACATTGCTTGAATAACAATTAAAATAACTCAAATAAGCATGACAAAATTTGTGATTATCATGTCCAGTTTAAGCCGAGAGTGAAGCGATATTAGCTAATAATAATTACGTTACGTTGTTAAAGTGTAGTTGACTGACTGTCCTTTTAACTTTTGACAATGTGACTGAAGTATTTATTTAATAGCGCGTGACAGCTATAGCAATGAGACGTATCATCTCTCCTCGGCCTGTTATATTGAACATGCATGTTTTACAATTCGCAGTACGACATTATCCATTGCTAAATTTTGGCTCATCATAGACTAGCAAACCACAAAGCTAGCTAATGCCACTATCGTCAGTCTGTTCTGTTCTTTTTAAAATGCATTATCATATTATTTTAGTTAAAAACTCATAAATAACCACAAATAACTAATGTTCGGGAAATCTGTTTGGAAATGTTTTGTTGCGCGTTTCTGAAAAAAAAAAAAATAATAAATAAAAAATGTCGTCCGATATATCGGATTTATAACCAACAAATAGAAAGCGCACTATAAAAGCAGTTCCATTTACAATCAAAGCATTGAAAAGTGCATCAGTTGAAAAGTGCATGTAAAGTTCATTGTTTTCTTCTTGTATTTCCTTCACTCTTTAGTAAGGACACTTGAGGTTCAGAGTCAACTAACCTTTTGTCACGTTCTTCTTTTAGGCTGGCCATTCCAAACCTGTGTGTGAAGAGGCATTTATAATGCAGATGCTGGAACAGAGCGACCATGTCGTAAAGTTACAGGACTGGTTTGACGTGGAAGATCGCAACATCTTGATTATGGAGTATCCACAAACCAGCATGACCTTGAGTGATTTCATCAAGCGATGCGGAGGCCGTCTGACCGAATCACCAGCTAAAGAGATCATGCAGAAAATCATCGTTGCAATAAAGGACTTCAGCAAACGGGGTGTTTACCACAATGACATAAGCCTGAGAAACGTACTCATCATCCCATACACCATGCAGATCAAGTTCATCGGCTTTGGCAGAGCACTGACCATCAGCGAAAGTCGTGAGTTTGCTTTTTGAACACAATGCACTGATTTATTATGCACAGGATATGGAAATAAAACTTCAACTGAAAACTTTACTTTGCTTACAGGAAAATTCAAACCTACATCAAGCACAGAGAGGGCATATCGCGCTGTAATAGCAGCATCTGAAGACTTGTACAAAGTGCTGAAGGGGATGGTCAAAGGAAAAGGTGGTTTGAAACGTTGGTTTAGTTGTAGAAAAGTGGTGTTGTCCAAAGGTGAGACTAAAAACAAGAATGAAATGAAGTGTGCAGTGTGAAACCGTGTGAATTTTTTGATGGTGACATTACCTTACGTAAATAAAACAGGACTAATCAGCTTTCTTCTGAAAACCTTTCTAGAATACCAGGATCTACTTCAGAGTCTTCGTGACCGAGAGCCAGGGATCATCTTACAGAACATTTTAGATCATGACTGGTTTAACAACACGCTTTACGAGTCCGAGTCGTCAGATGGTGAGTCTCTAGTTGTAATGTATGAACAGCCTTTTAAAGTAGCCTGCAAACAAGTAAAAGTGAACAACAGTAATTTTAGGTGTGCTTATTGCCAGACTGATCTCATGAAGTAGGATGTGTATGACACGCCAATTCGTATTTCCATTTTTGGCGTGCTATCAAGAGGCATAATCGCCTTTCAGCGTGTTTATGAACGCCGTTGACTTAACGTTATATAAATATATGACTTACCTCAACCCCGTCCCTAAACCCAACCGTCACTGGGGTTAATGGCATTTATGACTGGAGATTTGACTGCGTGTTTAGACACGCAGAATGACGCGGACGTTAATGGCGTAGACATACACGCGGATAGCTCAAAATGCGTAGAGATGACATGCCACCTGACTCGAAAGTGGCGTATATGTTTACGCAAAAGTCATGATGTCATGTTGTTATTGCAATGCTCAATAATAGTTGACAAATGTTTCTCGTTCTCGTTGGGCTGCTGTAACGAACTCTTATATGCAATGTGTCCGAGAGCTAGTAACTGGACACAATATTACCTTATATGTTTAAACAATATAAATACAAGTAACAAAGTAATAATAAATAAAACAATATAAAATTCAAATTCACATTTAGATAATATCAAATAAAACAATATTGTATCAAACAATTAGAGCCAGACCGATATTATCGGCCGATATTAGGCATTTTCCAAAACTATCGCTATCGGCAGTTATAATGGCCGATAAATTAATATTTCAAAAATAAAATAAAAACGGACGAAATCATCTCTCCTTGGCCTGTTATATTGAAAATGTATGTTTTACAATTTGCAGTATGACGTTATCTATTGCTATCATCATAGACTAGCTAGCTAATGCCACTATCATCAGTGGAAGACCGCTAACGTTAACATTAACGAGCTTGGAAACAAGCTCTGCCTAAATAAAGTAATGATTACTGTATTTATAACTAGTTACAGTCCCTGCATTGTAAAATGTAAGTTATGTGTTGTTCTGGTTTTGTTTGTAATCTCCAGTCATACTGGCTCCTGATCTGCACAGGTGCGTTCAGTCTCGTGCTGTTTGTTAACTCTGTTTCTGTGTGTTTTTCAGGGCCCTCGTTTTTGCATGGAGCTAAACCGACACCGGAGCTTGAACACCTCCAGTCGCTTTACAAAGTGGGAAAGAAACTGGAATATGGTGATCATGTCTATGAAGGAATTAGAAGATCGGACAGCCTGAAAGTATGTTGCTCTTTCTCTTTAACCAAACATTTTGTCTCTTGTTTCCTTCTGTGAACTTTGAGTCCTGCCATAAACATCAGGGTTAACAGTTCTGATCAAAAAGTGTTTAAAAAGACTGTAGATGATCGTGTACAAGTTTAACTTACGTTGGCAAAAACTATCTTTATTTTTTAGGTGACCATCAATTTTTTTGAGAGGCACGGGTCTTCTGAATCTTCAGACAGTTCTTCATGCTGTTCTTCATGCTGTTCTTCATGCTGTTCTTCAGGCTGTTCTTCATGCTGTTCTTCATGCTGTTCTTCATGCTGTTCTTCATGCTGTTCTTCATGCTGTTCTTCATGCTGTTCTTCATGCTGTTCTTCATGCTGTTCTTCATGCTGTTCTTCATGCTGTTCTTCATGCTGTTCTTCATGCTGTTCTTCAGGCTCTTCTTCATGCTGTTCTTCATGCTGTTCTTCATGCTGTTCTTCAGGCTCTTCTTCATGCTGTTCTTCATGCTGTTCTTCATGCTGTTCTTCATGCTGTTCTTCAGGCTCTTCTTCATGCTGTTCTTCAGGCTGTTCTTCATGCTGTTCTTCATGCTGTTCTTCATGCTGTTCTTCATGCTGTTCTTCATGCTGTTCTTCAGACTTTTCTTCATAGTTCTTCAGGCTCTTCTTCAGACTCTTCAGAAACATTGGTGGTAAGTTGACAAGACTTTATTCTTCATGAACTTCTCTAGTAGTGTTGGGTATCGGTTGGGTTTTATCCGATACCAGTACCTACTCTGTATTTTTTTAAACGGTTCCGGTGCTTAAACGGTTCTTGAAACGGTACTTAAAGGGTTAGTTCACCCAAAAATGAAAATTAAGTCATTAATTACTCACCCCCATGCTGTTCCAACCCCGTAAGACCTTCGTTCATCTTCGGAACACAAATAAAGATATTTTTGATTGAATCTGAGAGCTGGATCAGTCCTAGATAGACTGCCTAAGGGACTGGCTCTTGACGACCCATAAAGTCATTAAAGAAAAGGTTTAAATATTCCATGTGCCTACAGCGGCTCAATTATAAGTTTATCAAGCGACGAGAATACTTTTTGTGCGAAAAAAACATAAATAACGACTTTATTCCACTATTCCATTACTTCCTTATGGGCGCATGCGCGAGAACTGAGACGAGGACGTTCTCATTCGTCTACTTTTTGTTACCGGCTGTTCCGCTTAGGAGTTTTACCGCCCCCTACCGTATAAGATGATGTGCTGATATAGCTGGAAGCGCAAAACTTTCTGTTTACAAGCAGAGGAAGATGCGCGCTGTACATACGCTTTTCAATTAGCGTATTTTCCGCACTACAAGGTGCACTTAAAAGCCTTTAATCTTCTCAAAAAACGACAGTGTTCCTTATAATCCGGAGCGCCTTATATATGGATCATCATCTTATACGGTAGGGGGCGGTAAAACTCCTAAGCGGAGCAGCCGGTAACAAGAAGTAGACGAATGAGAACGTCCTCGTCTCAGTTCTCGCGCATGCGCCCATAAGGAAGTAATGGAATAGTGGAATAAAGTCGTTATTTATGTTTTTTTCGCACAAAAAGTAGTCTCGTCGCTTGATAAACTTATAATTGAGCCGCTGTAGGCACATGGAATATTTAAACCTTTTCTTTAATGACTTTATGGGTCGTCAAGAGCCAGTCCCTTAGGCAGTCTATGTAGGACTGATCCAGCTCTCAGATTCAATCAAAAATATCTTTATTTGTGTTCCGAAGATGAACGAAGGTCTTACGGGGTTGGAACAGCATGGGGGTGAGTAATTAATGACTTAATTTTCATTTTTGGGTGAACTAACCCTTTAAGAGTACGAAACCGCACACGCTTTTTACAGGGCCAAACTGGACACAATATTACCTTATATGTTTAAACAGGAGTCTTATAGCAGTCTGTTAAAATAGACTTCCGATTGTTTTGTCACATCTAGTTGTACAGTCAATTGCAAAGCTCTTTCCAACTTTATATGTGTTGTGTTTGTTTTTCGCGGCATTCACGCTGAAAACAAATACAGCCACTCAAGTCACAATATCAGTAACACAAGCAAACAAAGTAGCATTTGAATCCATTTTAATAACAGACGAGTTGAAATGGTAGAGGCGACCTTTAATAACCTTATGTGTTCTGTTTTAAGTGTGATGTGATTAGAATGACTCGATGTGATTAGGTTTCCTTTTGAATAGTTCAATATAAATAATTAATATATAAATTATCATTATTCTCATTAATCATTTTTAAGAAAAAAGGATTAAAGGGATTTAAAGGAGTAGTTCACTTTAAAAAACAACTTTTGCTGATAACTAACTCACCCCCATGTCATCCAAGATGTCTACGTCTTTCTTTTTTTCAGTCGAAAAGAAATTAAGGGTTTTTCTCCATATAATGGACTTCAATGGGGTCCAAACGGTCCAAAGTCCAAAAGAGAGTTTCAGTGCAAACTGTTCAAAGGGCTTTAAATAATTCCAGACGACGAATAAGGGTCTTATCAAGCGAAACGATTGCTCATTTAATAAATAAATAACAAAGTTTAAGTTTTATAAGCTCAAATGCTCGTCTTTCTCAATTCTGTGATGAGCGTTTGTGACTCTCCTGTTCGAACTCGTTCATCAAAATAAATGAATCTTTTTTCAAGTCATTTGGTTGATTCAACGAACGAAAGGAACGAAATGACTTGGAAAAAGATTTGCGCACCCTTATTCATCGTCTGGTGTCGTTTAAAGCCCTTTGAAGCTGCACTGAAACTCTCATTTGGACCTTGAACCGTTTGGACCCCATTGAAGTCCATTATATGGAGGAAAATCCTGTAATGTTTTCATCAAAAACCTTAATTTCTTTTCGACTGAAGAAAGAAACACATGGACGGGTGAGTAAATTATCAGCATAAGTTTGTTTTTTTTAAAGTGAACTACTCCTTTAAGGAATTTTTTTCTCATTTGCTGTTTCCATCACTTGTTTCTGATGCGATACTTCAAAAACAGTGTGATGGAAACACAGCTTATGCTTTCATCTTTTCCCTCACTCTTTAATCACGAGATTTGAAATTAGCAAATGTTTTGTCAATCTCTTTCAGAGGGAGCCTGACTCGAGAGACAGCGAAAAATTCATGAGCCAATTATTTGTTGCAATCCGTAGCTGCATGGATGAACAAGTTTTTCAGCAAGTACTCAAGAAAATAATGCTGATCAACACAGAAACCCTGCACGTAAAATTAGCGCAGTTTGGCATATTGGATCTGAAAAGTGAGTTGGCTTTTTGATCACAGATCACTGATGACTGGTTATGACTTGTGATGTTGTACTAAACTCTGGAAATGTATTGTTTGCAGGAACCGGATGGAGAAGGCTGAATTCTGATGATTTGGCCGGGTCAGTCATGGGTCTGCTAGTATTGAAAGGCTTCGGAAGCGGCGGCTTTGATGCAAGTAAGTGACAGTAAAATGATAAGTGTCAAACCTTGATGACGAATGAGGGACTGATAGTGAATGTTCATGTCATAGTAACTGTTTTGTTTTTATGGTAACATTGACCTGACGTGAGCTGAGGTCAAACCTGATGAATGCTCTCTTCTGAACACTTTCACAGAGTCTGAGATGGAGGAGTGGGAGATCGGTGCAGAAGACTACTTCACAACAAATACCAGGAGGAGGAAGAACAGAGAAGCCAATCTTTTTTCTTTTTTTCTTTCTTACTAACCTTTCTTTTTTTTTTCTTTCTTTCTTACTAATCCTTCTTTCTTTTTTCTTTCTTACTAACCTTTCTTTCTTTTTTCTTTCTAACTAATCCTTTCTTTTTTCTTTCTTTCTTACTAACCTTTCTTTCTTTCTAACTAATCTTTCTTTCTTTCTAACCTTTCTTTCTTTTGTCTTTCTAACTAATCCTTTCTTTTGTCTTTCTTTCTCACTAACCTTTCTTTCTTTCTTACTAACCTTTCTTTCTTTTGTCTTTCTTTCTAACTAACCTTTCTTTCTTTTTTCTTTCTTTCTTACTAACCTTTCTTTCTTTCTTACTAACCTTTCTTTCTTTCTAACTAACCTTTCTTTCTTTTTTCTTTCTTTCTTACTAACCTTTCTTTCTTTCTTACTAACCTTTCTTTCTTTCTAACTAACCTTTCTTTCTTTTTTCTTTCTTTCTTACTAACCTTTCTTTCTTTCTAACTAACCTTTCTTTCTTTTGTCTTTCTTTCTAACTAACCTTTCTTTCTTTCTAACTAACCTTTCTTTCTTTTTTCTTTCTTTCTTACTAACCTTTCTTTCTTTTTTCTTTCTTTCTTACTAACCTTTCTTTCTTTCTTACTAACCTTTCTTTCTTTCTAACTAACCTTTCTTTCTTTTTTTCTTTCTTTCTTACTAACCTTTCTTTCTTTCTAACTAACCTTTCTTTCTTTTGTCTTTCTTTCTTACTAACCTTTCTTTCTTTTTTCTTTCTTTCTTACTAACCTTTCTTTCTTTTGTCTTTCTTTCTAACTAACCTTTCTTTTTTCTTTCTTTCTTACTAACCTTTCTTTCTTTCTAAATAACCTTTCTTTTTTTTTTCTTTCTTATTAACCTTTCTTTCTTTTTCCTTTTTTTTTTTAGTTTCTCTGTTCATCCCGAGGGACCCTCTATGGTGGACCTGCGCCTGGACCCATCCCCACTCATCCTTAAGCGCCGGCCTCATCGACACAACAGCCATCGGCACAGATTCTCAACATCTCGTCTCCAAACCGGCGTGATTACTTCGACTTCCAAACAGATGGAAATGGGAATTTGGAAAGTTGGAAAGTTGGCCAGAGGAGAACTGGCCCCCGACTGAGCCTGGGTTCTCCCAAGGTTTTTTTCTCCATCCAATCACCTGATGGAGTTTTGGTTCCTTGCCACTGTTGCCTTTTGGCTTGCTTAGTTGGGGACATTAAATATTCAACAAAATTATTGATCTGTGTGTTGTATTATTTTCATGTTATCACCGTGAATCTGCTTTGATACAATCTGTATTTCTTGCGACCTGATCTTGTAATGATGCCTGCATGTCTGACTTGTTCATCCTTTGAGTCTCTGTATGCCATTACGACTCTGCACTTTGCAAATTCCTCAACCACAGATGACCGCTTGCGGCGTTGTGCCTTCTGTTAGCCCATCTCAGTGAAAACTGCGAGTGATGTCACATAGCACAACAGGCTTTATAAGTGTACAAATGCACCGTTTCATACAGCATGTTTGTGTGTTTTGCAGAGTTCCTCAGCCAGTCCAGGCTCCTCATCCAGGTCAAACCCATCATGCCAAGGGGAATTGGTGTCTCAGCACATCTCCGCCGACTGCATCATCTAGGCCTTAGGATGCTTCCACAAAGAATTGACTGCACAGACAACATGACTTATTTCTAACTAAAGATTTGACTTAACATACAGCAAAAGACTATCTATAAGACTGCATCTATTTGTGTCTCATTAGTTTATCCAGGATGAACCTAAAAAAACTTTACAGTTCATTAGTTTTTATTGAAAACCTTTAACACTATTAACAATGGGCTTGTTCGACTTGAACCGGCGCTGCACAGAGCGATCGGTTTATGACATCAAAGTACATCAAGAGCCAGGGTCCCCACGGGTCCTTAAAAAGTATATAAAATCGATTTTTAAGGTCTGAAAATGTCTTAAAATGTGGAATTTCTGAAAAGGAGGTCTTAAATTTCACGTGGGACCTCTGATTTTTTTTTTTTTTTTTTTTTACATAATATGGCTTATTAATATGATGTTTACTGAGTTTGGTCTTTTAACATCACTGTTTGAGAACAATAAGCCACGACTTTTTCACGTTTTAGAATTTCAAAGGGGATAGAATATACAGGTTTTACAGTATAAAAATCATTATGCCTATGGAGAGTCCCCACAAAGATAGTGGACCAGACGTGTGTGTGTGTGTGTGTGTGTGTGTGTGTGTGTGTGTGTGTGTGTGTGTGTGTGTGTGTGTGTGTGTGTGTGTGTGGTCTGCTGTGTTTCTGTGCTGTGGCGTTGGGTCTGGATGAGCTGCAGTATCGGCCGCTGGGCGTCAGGCTGGACAGTGGCGACCTCCGCAGGCAGTCGCTGGAAGTGCACCGAGTCTTCAAAGAATGCAGCAAACAGTGAGACACTTCCTTTTTAAATTTATTTAAATGTATTTTTTATTGAACAAAAATGCTGTGGCTCAATTCGCCTACTTTTACTGCGCCCTAAAAGTATGTACTTTTTTTGTGAAGAAACAAATGCATACTTTTGAGTGTGTAGCACGAGAGAAAAACTTTGGGACGTAGCCTACTATTACATCATACAAGTGCGTATTTAACGGTTCCCCTCTGTCGCATCTTATCACAGTAAACTGACCTGTCAATCATCTTGTCAAAGATCAAATCCTACACATTGCAGCACGTTGATCTGCACATGTTATTTAACTTAACTGTTTTAAATAACAAGATGTTTGACGCTAAAGCCTCTCGTTTGAAGAGACTGTGTACTTGACATTAACATGCGATCACGGTGATTAGCCAATCAGAACACTGAGTGCGTTTACATTTGTGCACATTAAAGGAGTAGTTCATTTTTAAAATAACTTAGTTGATAATTTACTCACCCCCATGCCATCCAAGATGTCCACGTCTTTCTTTCTTCAGTCGAAAAGAAATTAAGGTTTTTGATGAAAACATTCCAGGATTTTCTCCATATAATGGACTTCAATGGGAACCAAACGGTTCAAGGTCCAAATGAGAGTTTCAGTGCAGCTTCAAAGGGCTTTAAACGATTCCAGACGATGAATAAGGGTCTAATTAATCTAATATATCTATTAGATTAATTACATGTACAGTGTTAAAGCAACTCTTTGTAACTTTTCCTCTGCGGTCGGCCTGCTGGTTGGAAGCAGAATTATTCATTACCGCTGTCGTAAATAATTTAGCCTAGCGCGGCCTACTGTCGCATGCACACTCGCTGTTTATCCAGCACCGGCTTTGTAATGAACGATGTCCACAGACAAGGTAGAGTATATTGCATGATTTCATGAAAGTATGATGTATTGTGACATCAGAAACGAAGAAAAACAAAATAATGACTATTTTAACGCTTGACGTAAAGCAGTCGAATTTTGTAGTTCTTTTTGTGCTACGTTACATAGTGCCAGTAAAAGCGATACAGACCCCGTCAGGCTATGGCAGACGTGTTATTGAACCTATTGTAAGTCGATGTACCATCACATGGGTCTTGGAAATATATCATGAAGGATGAAAAGCTACATAGCGTTACTTTAATTGATATACTAAAAACAATTAGAACTAGATTTTCCAAACAGTATTTTTACTATTTTTAAATACTTTTTAATACTTAAAATGTGAAATAAATAATACTTTTTCAGTGGCGTTGGTATTTTTTCCCATTCATTTCTCCCATAGGAAAAAAAAGTCTTAAGCCATGAACCAAGCCGACCAGCTGAGTATCATAACATTGCAAATTTTGATTTTAAGCAAAAAAAGCATTAGAAAAATCGGACCAAAATACGTACAAGACTGTGAACGTATCGTCTTTAGAGAGGGAAAGAACTACAATCCCATGAATCCTATGTTGTGAACAAATACAGTACAATCGATTAACAAGGAAATTAGTTTTTACTTCTGGAACCCGAACCACAGAGAGTCATGAGTCAGTTCACTTTTATTCATAAAACTTTATTATATTACATATAACTGTAAACAATCATTTTCATTAATCACATATTTTATTAGTTAATCATGAAATGCACCATTGCTACATCTATTGTTAGATCATTCGCCTCTGAAGCACCGTATCCTTTAGATTTAATGGCTGTGACTTTGGTCTGGGCTCCGGGTTACGGCTTCAGTTCGACAGCAGGAAGTTGCTGCCTTTACCGTTTCCTTTTGTGATGTCAGAGACCAGGGAGTGCAGCCGCTCCGATAAAGCCACCTTTAAGAAAATGTTTCATTCTGTAAATATGGTATATGCTATATTTATTACAGTGAACTCACGGTGTAAGTTTGCGTCTCTTGTAGTCAGGTCAAAACTTTTATACATTTTATAACTCTTACTGAGTATTTGAGCTGGATATCACTATAAGCGAAGCTTAACAGCTAGCCTAGGACTTAGGAAACATACTAAAACAAACTAGCCATGTGTTTTAAACATGTTAATGCTAGCAAAATACTAAATCATGTTAGCAAAATGCTAAAATGCTAACATGTTAGCAAAACGCTAAAATTTTAAATGCTTAAATTGATGCAAGAAACATGTTAGCAATGTTTTAATTGGTGTTAACAGTGAGTTAAATCATGCTAGCATTTTGCTAATTCGTGCTAGGAATGCGTTAACAACATGTTAAAATTGGCTAACAACGTGTTAAATCACGTTAGCAATGTCTAACGTGCCACATTTGAACTCACTGTGTAATTGTGCGGCTCTTGTAGTCTCCTGTGGTGAGGATGCAGCGTTTGCAGAGAAATCTGTGCGCGCTCACGACTCTCTGACGCGCTGTTGAGGGGGAATGTGATCTGTGCACACAAACACATTTCAATTAGCTTCTGTACAAAAAATGCTACGAGTTCCCATCTGTAGATTTGAGCTCATTATGTTAGCCATTTGCTATTTAAACTACTACTTCTGAGACTAACAATTCGTACTTTAAACGTCCAAGAGCGATTTATGAACATAACTCATTAAGGGGGTCAAAACATATAGAGTATTTAAGCCGTCTATTACTAGCGATGCTTAACAACTAGCCTAGGACAACGTTAAAATATGCTAGCCATGTGTTAAAACTTAATTCATGCTATCAGTTTATTAAATCATGTTAGAGTTGTGCTAATTAATGAAAGAAAAATGCTAACAATTTGTTAGTTTGTGATAGCAACATGCTAGCAACGTGTTAAATCATGCTAGCAAAATACAAAAATGTGCCAATTCATTCAAAAATGTGCAATGTGCCAATTCATGTAAGAAAAATGCTAACAATTTGTTAATTCATGTTAGAAAAATGTCAAAACATGGTATGTGCTAATTGCGGCTAGAGACATTCTAGCAATGTGCTAATTTATGCTAACTGCGTGTCAAATCATGCTAGCAACATGTTAAAACATGCTAACTTATTGGTAATTCATGCTAGGAATATTTTATCAACATGAGATTTGCTAATAAAGTGTTAAATCGCACTAGTGTAACAAACGCGTCACAATATTCCTCATTTAAATAATTAATTCACCCAATTAAGGGGCGGAGCCTGGTTGAATTGGTTAGTAGTGTGTTAAACCTACCCCATCTCACGACCAATTCGCACGAATGATTCAAAAGTGGCTAATTCGTACTAATTCATACGACCTCACTCGTACAAATTTGTACGATTTGTCTAAACCCACGTGACGGTTATGTTTAGGGGCGGGGTCAGGGGTAGGTCATTCGTACGAATTCATACGAATTGGCTAATTCGTAAAATATGTGCGAATTAGCTAAATCGTACTAATTCGTACGAGTGAGGTCGTACAAATTGTTACAAATTAGCCACCTCGTAAAATTCGTACGAATTCCCGCGAGATCGGGTTGGTTAAACTGGTGGTTATGGTAAGAGGCGGGACATTTCCTAAACACGCTCGAAGCGCTCGACCAATCACAACACTCTACTCCAGCCGACCAATCAGAGCGCAGTGTGCATTTCAGAAGGAGGGGCTTCATAGAGACAGAAGCTAAACTCTACAGTTCTTCTTTAAAGGAGCACGCCACCATTTTGATCACTTTCACTCGCTATGCTATCCACCAACAAAGCATTCCATTCATTATGCTAGGCTAAGCTAAACAAAGCAAGCGCTGAGACAAAAATAAGTTTGCTAAATGTAGGGGTGAGTAACCCCTATTTAAAAAACCGGCGGCGTGTTCCTGTAATGAATGAAGCGCTGAAATCGGACGCGCTGACCTGCCCGCGGGAGAAGACCTCCAAACGTAGACTGGCTACATGAGCAGGAGTGATGGATTGAGCGGTGTTGTCCAGTCCTAGCGGAAAGCAGTTCAGTGACACGCCGGCTTTAGGAGCCGGTTCTTCTGACAGACACACCAGATCCATCAGCGGATGAGCTGCGAAACACACACTCAGTTCAACTCCATTCAGCTGGTTAAACGCGCAGCTAATTTTTCCATGTAAAATCGGTATGAAATGAATAATAGATTTGGCAAATCAGTTAAAAATGAATAAGTCTCCAGTCACACACACACACACACAATGTATATACACTGCAGTTCAAAAGTTTGGGATCGGTATGATAAGGTTTCAGCCCGATCTCATGAAAGTTCGTGTCTATGGCACGAATGTCATTTCTCGTGGCATTTATACGCCAAAAACAGTTTTTGCGTGTATTTGGCACGCGATTTTCGCGTACATATGATACGCACTTTTTTGCGTATAATACGCACGAACTCCCCACCCCCCTCCCCCCTAAACCTAACCCAGGGTTTTTTAGTGCGTACCATATACACGAAAAAAACACTTTTGGCGTATAAATGCCACGAGAAATGACACTCGTGGTATAGATACGCATCTTCATGAGACTGTGTTGAAGGTTTTAATGTCTTTGTTTTTCTGCTCACCAAGGCTGCATTTATTCGATTAAAAATACAAACAATACAAAAATTTAATTAAATTAGATTAAAGATTAGATTAAAAATACAAAACAAAAATCTGTAATATTGTGAAATATTATGACAATTTAAAATGTGTTTTCTATGTGGATATATGTTCAAATGTAATTTATTTCTGCAATTTAAGCTGAATTTTCAGCATCATTACTCCAGTCTTGAAAGTAGAATAGAAAGTTATATTTAATTTATTTGAAATAGAATCTTTTGTAAGTTATAAATGTCTTCACTGTAACTTTTGATCAATCTAGTGCGTCTTTGATGAAAATAATGTGGTAGTGTATAATTTTACAAATAGATAAAATATATTTAAAATAAATGTTATTTTGAGCTTTTTATTTATCAAAAACTATTTTAAACACTGATAATAATACTAAATGTCTCTTGATCATCAGATCATCATATTAGAGTGATTTCTGAAGGATCATGTGACACTGTAGACTGGAGTAATGATGATAAATTCAGCTTTGATCACAGGAATAAATTACACTTTACAATATATTCACATAGAAAACAGCTGATTTACAGTAGAATAATATTTCACATATTTAAAATATAACATTTTATGACTTTTAAAATCATTAAAATCCCAACTAAAAACTTTTGAACGGCAGTGTGTATATGAAGAGTTCAGATGCAAAAGCCCATAAGTGCCATCTGACATTTTCTTCTAGAATGATCATTTTTACCAAGCTTGTATATTTAAGTTCAGTAATTTCAATTAAATGACAATGAAAATTACCTGTTAATTGTCATTTAGGTGAAATTACTGAACCTAAATGGCACTTATGGGCTTTTGTATCCGAGCTCTTCATATATATATATATATTAACTCTCTCTCTCTATATATATATATAAAGCACAACAGATAAACTCTGACTGTCTGTGTCCAGAAGCCTATAGACAGACTTTCTCCCAGGCAATGTGCTTTTCTCTCGATCTTCACTGAACTTCATTCTGGGACGACCTCTGACCTCTATCAGCTGAAGAGAGAGGGAACCTCAGGGTGAGTAATAAAGCCATGAACATGTGTTATTAAATCACTTTGTGTTAGCACTCCATTGACTCCCATTCATTTTGGGGTCACTTTGACTGCGAATAATTTTACATCTGAGGCGTTTAAAGACAAGAAACACGACTATGTATAAATGGCTCCATTAGCTTGTATCTTACGTTACGTTATTGTGTTATGACGCAATAATTAGCCTATTTTCACAAAAACTGTTTCTACGGGGTAAGCTAATGGAGCCGTTTATACATTGTCGTGTATAAGGTGTCTATAATACGGTTGAATGTTAAATTTTATATCCCCAACTAGACAAGCCAAAAGCCAAAGACGACAGTGGCAACAAACTAAACTCAAGCGGGAGACAGAATTGAGAAAAATCTAAAACTTGTGTGTGTTTTGCAACAGATTTCGGTACCTTATAAACACACCCGAGAGACGGCTGACGTGTGCATGTGACCAGATGAGTCCCGACACCGACCACATCGATCTCATTATCCTGACACGCACACGGACAGACAGGTAATGTACACGTCTCACTGCACATGAACGTTGCTGTCAGTGTGAAAAGCGCTTACCTTCTTGTTGAGTTCAGAGAGACTCTGTTCAGAAACACTGTTTGTGCCCACGATGAGGAGAGACTCGAACTGAGAAACTGAGAAACTACACACACAAACACAGATCGTTATTGAAATTTAGTGTCTGTAAAGCCCCCCTGTGCTGAAAATCCAGCTTTTAATGTTTTTTATATGTCTGTGATGTTTTTAATGTGCTTTAACCCTTATGCTGCATTAGGGACATTTTTGGTCTTTTGCAGTTTAATTTCTTTGACCATTTTGGCTGTTTTAATGCAAATGGTATGAAATTTGGCAAAATTGTGGCTTTTTGGATACATGTAAAAAATGTGATCCCATTTTGCAAAATATGTATAACACACACTGTGTAGATCAAATAGTAACACTCAGCACCATAAAGACCAAAAATGGCCCATTGAAACCCATTAAAACGTTGTTTAAATCTGAGGCTGTCAGTAATACATGAAACATGATTTTTGCACAAACATCCTTTCATTTTGAAGCAAAAGCATTATATTTGCATTATATAGTGTATTCCACCAGATGACGTCACTACATATTTATTCCCTATGGGTGGAAATGCACCTTATTTTAGGCCAGCCTTTCTCAAACTTTTTTCAGTCAGGGCACCTTTCAAAAGTGCATAAAATCTCAAGGCACCCCAGTGTAAAATATAATTTAAAAACACTGCATAACCCAAATTTAAATGCAAATGTCTTGTTTAGTTAGACAGAACAGTAATGAACAGAGCATAATATGAACTGTAAATAACAACAATAATAAAAACTTTATAGCACCTTAAAAAACACAGGTTTGCAAAGTAATTCACAAAATAATTAATCAGAGACACAAATGCCATAAAACCGTAAGAGGTGGACCGCCCAATACAAGAACCCAATAACAAATCCAGACCAGGAGAACTCAAATGAAGTGCAGGATGCAGATAAAATAAAATAAAAATCCCCGGCTCTTATGGGGATTTTCTTTTCAAAAAACGATCCATAATGCTGTAACTAAAGTGGCCTAAATTCACGTTTATTTTTACGTTTCTGTCAGTCTGAGGTGTTGCTATAACGCGTTGCTATGGATTGCGTCACTTGCGTCAAGTTGTGTGCGTCTTGCTTCGGTCTTGTGAGACGGATTTTTTTTATGATTAATTTTATATATTTATCTAAAATTAATTTACAATTTTATTAATATGTTCATATGTTTAAAAAGAAGAATATAAATATGTAAATTCAAATATATTTATATATGAAATGTCAGCTGTTTTTTTTTCTGTTTTTTTTTTTTTTCACATTTTTTTTAGCCTACATAATTTTTTGGCGGCACCCCTGACACAGCTAGGGGGCACACCAGTGTGCCGCGGCACCCACTTTGAGAAAGGCTGTTTTAGGCAATAGGCCATTTTTGGTCTCTAACGCGCTAAGTGGGATTTTTTGCAAAGTGGGACTGTGATAATCCAAATCTAAAGTTTTCTCTTTGCATTTAGTTTATTGAAAATAATTGAATTTTTGTGTTTTTTCCCTCTTATACAAATCGATGGTTTCGCAAACAAAACTGGTAATTAAAGGGTTAAAATCCTGAAATTGAATACATTTTTGGTAGTTATGATGAGGACTGATGCTGGTTAAAAGATTTAACTTGGTAAAAGTGGAAAATAATAATAATATATAATATTTTAGGCAATGTTTAATATGTGGCCATTTTTGGTCCTTAATGCACTCAACGGTGTTAAAAATCTAATGCAGCACAAGGGTTAACACAAACCATGTGTAAGTTCATAAGTTGACAGCATTGCTGAGTTACAGTGAATCGCTGGTGTTTCTGACGTCACAAACAATCTTTTAACCAATCAGATCAACGTGTGATCGTCAACCAGTGGATCGCTGAGTGAGTGGAGGCGGGGCTCATTTGCATATTCATAGAACCATGTGTACTTAATGAGGCAAGGGTGTTGAGTTATAGTCAAGATATTTTAAGGAACGTTTTTTTAAAGAAAAATCGTTTAAATGTAATTTGTTAATGTCAGACATAAACTAAACGAAAAAGAGCTTGAGAACTAGCTAAAATAATTTGTTTTTATTTTATAATATTTAAGTTGTTTATTTATTTATTTATTTTTTACAATTTTAGTTAAACTCGGTTAAAAATAAAGATATTTAAAATATTTTTTGTCATTTAAAATTAAACTGAAATACAATAACATGAATATTTTATTGTATTTTTATTGTATTTAACTTTTTTTTACTTTATTGAACTTAAACTTAAAATGTAAACTAAATGTCTCGCAACTAGCTGAAATAAAATAAGTTTCTTTTTATATTAGATTTTATTTCAATTAATATCAATATGTTTTGTTAACGATATTATCCCTGGTTAAATTCGGAAATTGAAATGAAGCTGAAATAAAATCACAAAATATAAAAATTTTAAATATTAAACTTAAAGGAACACTCCGACTTTTTGGGACTTTAGCCTATTCACCTTACCCCCCAGAGTTAGATAAGTCCATACATACCTTTTTCATCTCCGTGCGTGCTATAAGTCTGTTTGACGCACCCACCGCTAGCCTAGCTTAGCACAAAGACTGGATGTGAATGGTTGCAGCTTTCATACTGATCCAAATGAGTGACAAAATAACGCAAACGTTTTCCTATTTACATGTTGTGGTTTGTATAGTCACAGAGTGTGCAAATATCAAGGCCATATGAGACACAGACATCTTTTGACCGTATAAATACTATATTTTCTGAAGGGGATCACTGCTACTTGGGCAGAGTGATAACCATCACCTGAGACGCACCGTGACGAGGAGCAGAGAGTTCGCTTCGCTCAGCGTTGGAATAAAGAGTCAGCAATTACTAACGTTAGATAGAAAAGCATAGTTTATCATGGGTGTTTGCTTTATTGTATGAGCTGTGACAATAAACAGCTAGGGGAGACCAGGTAATACAGTACCATGTTTCATTGATTTCCAACCAAAAACGCACCCAGATTTATAAATATCACATGAATAAATAATTATTATTATTACAGGAATCAATATATTTTAAATGCAATTTATTAGCTGAACCAAATGTATTCAACAGTAAATTGCATTACTATAGGATAGAATAAGGGGAAAGTAATAGCACAAATTGTTTTTGCACAATGAACTCACAGCCTATCGTACCCTTTTGCACGCTCAAGTTCGTTATTTCCATGGTTATTTCAAATTTAGGCTACTAGGCGCGCAGCGCGCAGGGTGCAAGTTCAACGCGGTGAAAGCGCTCGTTTTTTTTCCCAAGCGCGTCCGCACCGCATCAAGATAAAAACATATTCATACCCTAATCATATAATAGTGTCACTAACGTTACATTAGATCTGGCTAAAGGCACTGTTACAGTAGGTCATCTAAAAACATAACGGAACACTTACCTCAGCCGCAAGTGATCCACTGTCCTGTCTGTGCTATCGATGGGATGGCCGTATCCTTCAGCACATTATGGTCCGTGTGGCAAATTCCATTTTTTCAAAATAGTCGTCCTCATTGAAATGTACCGAGCAAACATAATGTCCCTTGATAATCTTAGGTGTGTTTGGATAAATATCCAGAGTAAGTTATAGCCATTTCTTATCCAGTCAGCGTTTTTAGTTGGAATTCTGTGAAACATGGTTACCTCCCCTGTTTACAGTCGCAGCTATTTACAATAGAGCGAAAACCCATGACTCTAAACTAGGCTTTTACTATTTATAAATTGCTGACTCTATTACCCAAACACCGAGCGAACTCTTCGCTCCTCACCACGGCGTGTCTCCGGTGATGCGGTTATTACGCCGTCAAAGTAGCAGTGCTTCGCCTTCAGAGAATAGTTCCCAGGTTTTATACGGTTAAAAGATGTCTGTGTCTCATTTGACTTTGTTATTTGTACATTATGTGACTATACAAATCACAACATGTAAATAGGAAAACGTTTGCGTTATTTTGCCACTCATTTGGATCAGTATGAAAGCTGCAACCAGTCACATCGAGTCTTTGTGCTAAGCTAGGCTAGCGGTGGGTGCGTCAAACAGACTTATAGCACGCACGGAGATGAAAAAGGTATGTATGGACTTATCTAACTCTGGGGGGTAAGGTGAATAGGCTAAAGTCCCAAAAAGTCGGAGTGTTCCTTTAAAAACCGTATATTAAACGTTGCCTTAGAAACGAACTGAAATACATTTAAGTTGAAGTACTAAAATTACTCAATTTAACTCAATCTAAATAGAAATATACAAAAAAGCACATAAACATGACAAAAACTGAAAATATAATAGTGTGTAAATAATACTAAAATAAGTTATTCGCCGTCAAAGTGACGCCAAAATGAATGGGCGTCACTGGAGTGTTAACAGCGGGAGAACTTAACTAACTTCTAATACTAACTAACTAACTAAAACTAACTGCTAACTTCCGGCTGGTGGATTACACCAGTCAGAGATCAACCACTAAAGACGCAATTGTATGACGTGATTGTGCGTCCCGACTCCCAAAGCTTGTGTAGTCTCCTGCTACACACTCAAAAGTTAGCACTTGTTCTTCACTGAAAGAGTAGTAAAAGTAGTCGAATTGAGACGCAGAAATATTGTAAAATAAATAAATGTCTAACTGTTTGCTGCATTCTTTGAAGACTCGGCGCACTTCCAGCGACTGCCTGCAGAGGTCGCCACTGTCCAGCCTGACGCCCAGCGGCCGATACTGCAGCTCATCCAGACCCAACGCCACAGCACAGAAACACAGCAGACCACTGCTACACACACACACACACACACACACAGTCATCTACACACAGATAAAACATCAACATACACCAGCATCACGTGCCTCAGGGAATGTCTCACCAGCTGACACTGTAGCTGTCGATCACAGGGAGGAAGTTTTGAGGATAAGCGATGGCGTAAGAAAGGAAGGCCGCGAGTTCGCCCTCTCGAATGAGGTTCGGCTTTGAGCCCAAAAGCTGGCAGACGCGACCCAGCCAGCCCTTCACCAGACAGATGAAGTCAATCGGGCCGTCGCCACCACAGGGAACCAGAGTCTGACGCCACACATGCAGATAAATATATATATAAGCTTTCTTTTTTAAAAGCATCAATACTTATTCAGCAAGGATGCATTAAATCGATCAAAATGTGTATTAAAGTCAGTGATGCAGCATAATTAAAAATAAAAGCCGTTCTTTTGAACTTTGGAGAATCAGAGAATCCTGAATAAATTAGAGTTTAACATATTCAAGTAAAAAAAAAATTTACATTTTAAAATTTTTCTGTTTTTTGATCAAATAAATGCAGCCTTTTTGAGCAGAAGAGAAAACCGTCACACACAAAAAAGAGTGTGTGTGTATTAACCCTCCTATTATCCTTGGGGTCAATTTGACCCCATTCAATGTTTAACGTCTGTAAAAGCATAATTTAATTTATTTATTTTTCTTCAAATTTAATGAATTTTCAAATTTAATGGGGACAACTCTATAAACATAAAATTAACCTGCTAATATTTTTATTCAAAGTCCTGTACAAATTTTGTAGCATCGGTGTTTATTGGGGTCAATTTGACCCCAGGCTCTTTTAGTTGTACAATAAAACAGAAGAAATATTAAAATATTAAAATTTCACACACATTTGTTTTGGTTGTTATATTGAGGTCATTATAACATGTTATAATTTGAATTTGGAGGGGAAAACATCATTTTTGTGAGATTGACGCCAAGCATAACTCATTTTACTATCCTTGATAAAATAAATAGTTTTTCTTTCCAAATGTTATAGATTACAAAAATATATACTTAGAAATATTATAAAACACCAGATGTATTTATACTTTTCCAATTTTAGGTCAAATCAGTAAGATTTTATGTTGATTTGTAAATTTGTCCATAGTCGTGCAATGGGTATTCTGGATGTGTAAGGGGTTAGGTGGGGTGGGACTTAAAACGTTACTTAAGTAGTCAACAAAGACATAAATTAACTGAGACAAACCTTTGTAAAAAAAAATACACATATTGTGGAGGTTTAAATTACAAAGTGTTATCAGATTTGAGGGTTAAGAAATATGAAGTAACTGCATATTAATGAGAAACATTGAAGTGTGTTCCCCACCTGTGGCCACACCTCCTCCAGGGAGGAAAAGGAAGTGACATAAGAGTGTGCCATTGTTCCCGCCACAGGAATGCCAAACAGCCGCCCGGCGAGAGCATTACTGGTCAGATCAAAACCTGGAGGATCAAACAGAGACAGCCGTGGCCGTTCAGATGATGTTGAAGTTATCGTACAGATCGTCCTCGAGGACTGATTCACCTCTGGATATCACTGTAAAGTTCCCCTGCAAAATCTCTTTTTATTTTTAGTAATTGTTGGTTTGGTGTGTTTGACTGTTTGTTACAGGCATTAGCATTTTTATTTGTGCATGGTAGAAAACAAATACTGATACTGACATAATGACGTACAATAAATATGGAAAATTGACCATGGATGCATAACAGTTTATAATGTTTTTTAGTAATTGTTGGTTTGGTGTGTTTTGAGTGCTCATTGTTACAATTACACAGCAAAAGTTCAGTGACATTTTTATGTTAATGTTTAGCTGACGTAGTGTTAATGTCCGAATGTTTATTTTTAAACCACGACCATCTGAACATCTTCAGTGTGTGCTTATTTCACCGATATATTTAACGATATCTTTTGTGTTTCTAATCCAAGCACTGCACTTACTCGCGCCCGTAGCAAGACATCTGCCAAGTTTGAAATCCATCGGACCAACGCTTCGAGAGATATGTGAGTAACACACACACACACGTTCCTGTAATTTATAGATGTTGGTTCTTTGCAGAAACATGTTTTATGATGAGGTTCACATTAGTTAACATGAACTTAGATTGAACAATACTTCAGCATTTATTAACATTAACATTTACTAATACATTATTTAAATCAAAGGTTGTATTTTGTTAGCATTAGTTAATGCTCTGTGATCTAGAGCCAGACCGATATATCGGCCGATATTATTATAAACCAATATAAAATTCAAATTCACATTTACATAATATAAAATAAAATAATATTGTATCAAACAATTAGAGCCAGACCGATATTATCGGCCGATATTAGGCATTTTCCAAACTATCGGTATCGGCAGTTATAATGGCCGATAAATTAATATTTAAAAAATAAAATAAAAATGGACGAAACACGCTTCAATCATCTCTCCTTGGCCTGTTATATTAAAAATGTATGTTTTACAATTTGCAGTATGACGTTATCTATTGCTATCATCATAGACTAGCTAACCACAAAGCTAGCTAATGCCACTATCATCAGTGGAAGACCGCTAACGTTAACATTAATGAGCTTGGAAACTTTTTCTGCCTGAATAAAGTAATGATTACTGTATTTATAACTAGCATATCTCTAGTTACAGTCTGAAGTTATACTTGCGAGGAGTGAATATTTAGACATGGAGAAAAAGTATCAAATGTATCTTGTGCAGAAAAGTTAGCTTTTCTTTTACACGTGTGTGAAATCCAACATTATTTAATTAAAAAAAATATCGGCCGATATATCGGATTTTAAAACCCAAAAATATTTGTATCGGTATCGGCCTATCGGTCAGGCTCTACTGTGAACTAACATGAACAAACAATGAACTGTGATTCATAATGATTCATAAATACTATAACACATGTGTTTGTTAATAAATACATTAACTACTGAACCTTACTGTAAAGTGTTGGTGTTTTTGCAGCTCTTACCGCCGATGTACGAGTACCGGGATGCGGTGAGGCCCCCGTCGGGCCCCTGAGCTCGTCTGAGGCCCATCTCCATCAGTCTCCGTCTGGGACCCGCAGCCACACGGAAACGGGCAGCGTTGCTACACACCAGACTGAGAGAGAGAGAGAGAGTGCACACACAGGAAAATCGCCACACAGGTTATTACACTTTACACTCATAGAGATTTTTTTTATGTACAAATCACATTTTTGAGAACTCTTAAAAAAAATAATTGTTGTAAAACAGTTTCAGTTATTATCAAAGGTAAATAATCTCATTCTACACAAATTGTGAGATAATGATGCTGTCGTCAAGCTCAATAATTCAGATGATAGATAGATAGAGATAAAAAGATTGATGTTATGAAAAATGGACAACATACTATTTTAAATTTTTATATAAAATATAGATTAGGAAAAAAAACAAAACGTTTTACTCTAAAACAGCAAGAAAATCAAAGTCATAAATCTAAACAAGTACTATACAAATTTAAGGTTAATATCTCAAAAAATGATCTCTCAGTAAGAGTGTGTTTGGTTGCAGTACCGAAAGCTTCCACTAGAGGAAACTGCTGACCGCGAGGACCAGGACCATTAAAGGAGTAGTTCACTGATAATTTACCAAGATGTCCATGTCTTTCTTTCTTCAGTCGAAAAGAAATTAAGGTTTTTGATGAAAACATTCCAGGATTTTTCTCCATATAATGGACTTCAATGGGGTCCAAACGGGCACAGAACAGAGCATTTGTGCTTATAAAACTTAAACTTTGTGATTTATTTATTAAATGAGCGATCGTTTCGCTTGATAAGACCCTTATTCATCGTCTGGTGTCGTTTAAAGCCCTTTGAACAGTTTGCAGTTTGCACTAAAACTCTCATTTGGACCTTGAACCGTTTGGACCCCATTGAAGTCCGTTATATGGAGAAAATGCTGGAATGTTTTCATCAAAAACCTTAATTTCTTTTGGACTGAAGAAAGAAAGACGTGCACATCTTGGATGACATGGGGGTGAGTAAATTATCAGCAAAAGTTGTTTTTTTTTTTTTTTAAAGTGAACTACTCCTTTAACCTGTTCGAATCATGTGTTCACATAGCAAGTGCCAAAACCTTTACTATACCAAGTTTCATACCATCCCGATGAAGTTAAAAACAAAAACAAAAAAGTAAAATGTTTCGGTAAAAAAAAAAAAAAACAGCACCAGAAAACAGAAAGCAACTCCTTTCACTTCACTGAAAAAACTAAATATATATATTTTTAAAGCACCATTGCATTCAAGAAAATAATGTCATTTAACAGAATGTTTTAAGTATGCTGTTGTGTTTACCTGGCGTAGTTGACCAGGCAGAGCAGGCTTGTCTCCAGCAACTGAACCACAGCCAGCGGCCCAGACACTTCCAGCAGAGGAACCTAAACACACCAATAACACACACCTCAACATGAGCTCAGCGTCCCACAGCACAACACCACATCACCTCCGAACCGCTCACGTACTCGGGCGAAGACCACGGATCCCTCGGGCACTGCCGACACACACACCGACGAGCAGTCCAGCTCCTTCAGATACGTGAAGAAAGCGGCGTCTGTGTCCGCCGGGAGAACGGAGCGCAAATACTCCACATCTGGGACACACACATCAAGCTGAGCTTAAGCGGGGTTATTTCTGTGCCTTTAATATTCGTCACTTTTCAAGAAACTAATGGAAATAATGAATCAAATACCTTTGAAACCAGAAAAAAAAACTTAGCAAAACATGCAGTGTATTAAACCACACTCAAAAATTTCGTCTGCAATTTATTTTTTTCCGGTTTCAAAGTCATTTTATTCAATGTCCGTTTATATTTGCATTTAAAAGATTAGTTCACCTCAAAATTGAAAATTTCTTAGCATAGCATACTAAGATTTGATATGCATGACCAAAAATTAGTTTTGGGTAGGGTGCTCAATGGTCTTATAACACGCTGTTTAGTTAGGCTGCATACTAGATTTTAAGATGCATTATATACTCAGTGCACTAGGTTTTACGACACATGCAATGCTGTCAAGTTATGCAGTATACTAGGTTAGTGAGGTTAAGATGGATGACAAAAAAAAAATCTGTTTAGGTAGTCAGTTAACTAGGTTTTATGGCATGCAAAAAGTTATGTAGCATACTAAGATTTGATATGCATGACCAAAAATTAGTTTTGGGTAGGGTGCTCAATGGTTTTATAACATGCTGTTTAGTTAGGCTGCATACTAGGTTTTAAGATGCATTATGCAGACAGCACACTAGGTTTTAAGACACTCGGGAGTTTTAAGACAACTAGGGAACTCACTGAATTTATGACATGCTGTTTAGTTAGGCTGCATACTAGGTTTTAAGATGCATTATATTCTCCGTGCACTAGGTTTTACGACACATGCAATGCTGTCAAGTTATGCAGCATACTAGGTTAGTGAGGTTAAGATGGCTGACCAAAAAAAATCTGTTTAGGTAGTCAGTTAACTAGGTTTTAAGGCATTCAAAAAGTTATGTAGCATACTAAGATTTGATATGCAAGACCAAAAATTAGTTTTGGGTAGGGTGCTCAATGGTTTTATAACATGCTGTTTAGTTAGGCTGCATACTAGGTTTTAAGATGCATTATATTCTCCGTGCACTAGGTTTTACGACACATGCAATGCTGTCAAGTTATGCAGTATACTAGGTTAGTGAGGTTAAGATGGATGACAAAAAAAAATCTGTTTAGGTAGTCAGTTAACTAGGTTTTATGGCATGCAAAAAGTTATCTAGCATACTAAGATTTGATATGCATGACCAAAAATTAGTTTTGGGTAGGGTGCTCAATGGTTTTATAACATGCTGTTTAGTTAGGCTGCATACTAGGTTTTAAGATGCATTATGCAGACAGCGCACTAGGTTTTAAGACACTCAGGAGTTTTAAGACAACTAGGGAACTCACTGGATTTATGACATGCTGTTTAGTTAGGCAGCATACTAGGTTTTAAGATGCATTATATACTCAGTGCACTAGGTTTTACGACACATGCAATGCTGTCAAGTTATGCAGCATACTAGGTTAGTGAGGTTAAGATGGATGACCAAAAAAATCTGTTTAGGTAGTCAGTTAACTAGGTTTTAAGGCATTCAAAAAGTTATGTAGCATACTAAGATTTGATATGCAAGACCAAAAATTAGTTTTGGGTAGGGTGCTCAATGGTTTTATAACATGCTGTTTAGTTAGGCTGCATACTAGGTTTTAAGATGCATTATATTCTCCGTGCACTAGGTTTTACGACACATGCAATGCTGTCAAGTTATGCAGTATACTAGGTTAGTGAGGTTAAGATGGATGACAAAAAAAAAATCTGTTTAGGTAGTCAGTTAACTAGGTTTTATGGCATGCAAAAAGTTATCTAGCATACTAAGATTTGATATGCATGACCAAAAATTAGTTTTGGGTAGGGTGCTCAATGGTTTTATAACATGCTGTTTAGTTAGGCTGCATACTAGGTTTTAAGATGCATTATGCAGACAGCGCACTAGGTTTTAAGACACTCAGGAGTTTTAAGACAACTAGGGAACTGACTGGATTTATGACATGCTGTTTAGTTAGGCAGCATACTAGGTTTTAAGATGCATTATATACTCAGTGCACTAGGTTAAGACACAAGCAATGCTGTCAAGTTATGCAGTATACTAGGTTAGTGAGGTTAAGATGGATGACAAAAAAAAAATCTGTTTAGGTAGTCAGTTAACTAGGTTTTATGGCATGCAAAAAGTTATGTAGCATACTAAGATTTGATATGCATGACCAAAAATTAGTTTTGGGTAGGGTGCTCAATGGTCTTATAACATGCTGTTTAGTTAGGCTGCATACTAGGTTTTAAGATGCATTGTGCAGACAGCACACTAGGTTTTAAGACACTCAGGAGTTTTAAGACAACTAGGGAACTCACTGAATTTATAACACGCTGTTTAGTTAGGCTGCATACTAGGTTTTAAGATGCATTATGCAGACAGCGCACTACGTTTTAAGACACTCGGGAGTTTTCAGACAACTAGGGAACTCACTGGATTTCTGACATGCTGTTTAGTTAGGCTGCATACTAGGTTTTAAGATGCATTATATACTCGGTGCACTAGGTTTTACGACACATTCAGCATACTAGGTTTTGAATCACATGCTGTGAATTAGGGAGCACATCAGACACATACTCAAAAATGTGTACTAGGTTTTGAGACGCATTCTGAAAGTCAAAGACAGAAGTAAGTGTGTATGCAGTACTCACCGTCATCTGAGAACCTGAAGTTTTGTAGGAACAGCAAACAGTCGCTCAGACCCGCAAAGAGTGAAAACCCTCCGCCGAACGGGTTATCCCGGAAAAACAGTTCGAACACGGCCGGCTCGTTGTGTCTGCGCGCGCGCCAGTACGCGTACGCCATGGTGAACTGGTACAGATCCGTGAGTAACGGAGGAACCCGGTGAAGCACGGGGTGCTCATTTCCCTCCCGTGTGGCCATGATTCAGTTTAGTGTATCTGGTTGTTGTTTTTGTTGTTGTGGGACATGCAGTATTAGTGTTTCCCGTCTTTGCCTTAGTAGGCAAAAGTCTCCCGTCTCCCACCGTATGCTCACGTGTGACCGGGTGACCCTTTACACGGTTACTTGATTTCTGCTAGTATACAGTCTCCGCCCAACTACTCTCATGTGTTCACCAATCTGTGTTTGTAAACTGGTTTGAGACGTTTCAACACTTTGGCTCTGTCCCAAATGTCAAACTAAACACTCTTCCTTCGAGTCCGCACTTTTGTGACGTAACGTCGCTTTGACTGAAGTCTGTGGACATCGAGGGCGCGTGACTGTTTCGTGTTTCCTTCTTTGTTCAATAAAATGAGTTACTTCCTTTAAAAAAAACAAAAAACATCGACCTTCGGAAACCTAAATTGACAAATGGGACACTCTCCGGTCTCATGGACACGCGCAAGACCATTTGAAGTGTGCCATTTGGGACAGGGACCAACACACTGCATGACCCTGCAGATCATATCAACACACTAACTAACAGCTCAATCAGATTGTTACGAAGTACGAAGGTTTATTTGATGCTAGGAAGACGTTGCCAATATATACTCAGCAGTGATGTTGTTTTATGAATTTACACATGGTTTGTCTTGGTGTTTTATTACTTATTATTATTATATTATTATATATTATTATTGTTATAGTCGATCAGTAGCATCCAGTTCATTCTGTTTGTGCTGTACGGAAAAAAGAAAGTCATGAGTTTGCAGTGTTGGGGGAGTTACGTAATCAGATTACTTTTTCAAGTAACTAGTAAAGTAATGCATTACTTTTTCAATGTACAGCAAAATACCTGAGTAACTTTTTCACATTTATTGACTGACAGCTCTCCTGTCCCCATATTGAGAGAAATAAAGTGAGGTGTGTGTGTGTAAACATGATTTATTTTATTTTTAGACTAAATGTGAACATGCATTTGCTCATCTCTTGCACAAAAACATTCAGTATTCCTCAAAATGAATAAAAACAGTAAAATGCAATCTCATAATTTTAAGCAAAACTTTTATAATTATATTAAATTACAAACATACTTTATGTATTTAATCTCACTTTGTTAAACAATGTCTTTGTTGCCAACCTTCAATATCTAATAAGCAAAAATGACTTTAGATTAGATTTAGAAATAAGAGTTTTGTTTGAGCGGCGCCCTCTACTGTACAGGAGTAAACATGCATTTCCGACAGCCTGAGGATTATTCACTTCACTTTTGGTGTGAAAGACTTTACTTTAAAAAAACAAAACAAAAAAACAAGCATGGTGTGAAAAAGTAACCCAAAAGTAACTTAACGCATTACTTTTCATAAAAAGTAACGCAATATTAACGTAACGTAATAATGCCTTACTTTTAAAAGTAACTTTCCCTAACACTGTGAGTTTGAGATCAAATGTAACAAACAAACATTAAGAAATCAGACCAGCCATTAGACACAATATATACATTTATTTCAGCAGTGTGTTCAGAACGTACAACTGGATTTTAATGGTCACAATGCTAGATAGAACGAATCATGTTGAATCTTTTTGAGCATGAAAATGTGTCGCCAAGTCTTTCGTTAGTGTGTGTCGCCGCCCCGCCCACATGAAATGAGTGGGTTGCCCTGAACTGTCCTGACCCGTGGCGAACTCGAAGTGTGCACTCAGATCAATGGCCAACGCGGAGCGTACCAACCCCACCCCTCCCCCCCGCTCCGGTCCGGGATGGTACAGTCTGCCGCTCAGCGGTTGCATGAAAAGACGCTCCGGTTGGAACGGAACGGTCAGTTTAGCTCCTCCTCCACAGTATGACAGATGGTCCTCAAGCCCCGCCTCCGATAACAGGTGCGTGAAAACGATGGGCCGATCGTCGCAGCGCACGAAGTTGCGCTCGCGTCCGCAGAGCGAGAGGAAGGGGAAGTCATGTTGATAACGGCCAGTCTCGTTCAATTTCAGACGATTGAAGAAGAAAACTAAAAAGCGCTGGTCTAATAGAAACAGAGTAGAGAGAAAGAGTTAATTTTCTTCCCCGTAGACTGTTCTGCTAAAAACATGTTAAAAAAATGCTAATTCATGCTAGCAATTTGGCAAAATATGTTAACCACATGCTAATCATGCTAGCAACATGTTAGAACATACTAGGAATGTGTTCATTCATGCTAGCAACAGACTAGCGACATCCTAATAACATGTTAAAATATGTTAGCAACGTGTTAAATCATATCTGCAAAATGTTAATCATGCTAGCATGTTACTAACATGAAAATAAATGATGTTAGTAACACACTAAGTATGTTAACAATGTGTTAAAACATGTTAATCATGTTAAGCACATGCTAATCATGCTAGCAACATGTTAAAACATACTAGGAATGTGTTCATTCATGCTAGCAAAAGTCTAGCGACATCCTAAAATATATTAGCAACGTGTTAAATCATATTTGCAAAATGTTAATCATGCTAGCATGTTACCAACATGAAAATAAATCATGTTAGTAACACACTAACATACTTAGTGTGTTACTAACATGATTTAATCATGTTAACAACATGCTAAACCTGTTAATTAATGTTAGCAAAAGGTTAACGAAATGTTAAAAATGTTAGCAACAAGTTAAAACATGCTAGCAACATGCTAATCATGCTAACAAAATGTTAGCAACGTGTAAAATCATATTTGCAAAATGTTAATCAGCAACAAGCTAAATCATGTTAGCAACGTTAATTCATGCTAACAATGTGTTAAAACGTTAAATCCTGTTAGGACATGCCAATAAACATATTAATAACATGATAAATCATGCTAGCAACGCAATCATTTTATGACACATTCGAATGTTTACTGTTCTCCAATTATTATGTTTTCAGTTTTATTTGGGTAAAATATTGAATATGGTATCCGTACAGTACTGGTATTATCATATCAATGTACCACGTTACACCACAATAAGAGCCATTTTAAGTAGGCTACATAAAAGTAAAAGAGGATTAACTGTATTGTACTGTAAGTCAGTCACCATGTAAGAGGTTTATATTAATGTAATACACAAGACATATGCATATCCCATAAGAACATTTAAGTTTATATTAAAAGTAACCTCCATTAAGGGTTCAAATATATTTATATAGGCTTTAATGTTGATACACAAATAGAAATACCTTTGAAACAGGTGACAAAGTTCTTCACCTTGGTGTCATCCAGAAAGAGCTTGACAAGAGAGAAAATAAATCATGATTATGGAACTGACATCAATGTCAGCAGTTATAAAAGCCTGTAATAATAATCTAATTATACCTGTCCTTGATGATCGATATAGTAGAAATACTCTCTGATTCTTGCTTCTGGACTCTGTCCTTGTGTGTATGAGGACAACCTCCTCCATTTACTGCTAAACACCCTGTTGACAAACCTCATATCTGCTTCATTTACAGTAAGTAAAACCCCTGCATTGTTTATATTTTGAAGAGTTCCAGCTGTTTCTGGTTCCGGCGGAAACAAACGCCACGCACGTCAGTTCCGCCTTTCTGAGATTGAAAACGCCGTTGTTCTTGTTTAAACGCGTAAAGTGTTTGGATTTGCGAGCTCTTCTAAACATCATACGATTTTGCTATATGAGAAGTCACGTTATTATAATAAAAAAGCATACTAAATGTATTTCAGGTAAACACTAGATGGCGCTGTATTGTTTTTAATTAGTTAAGACCAGTTTAATTATATATGCACAATGGATTTACATTGGCACACTAAGCAAAAAGAGGAAGACGTTAATTAATTAAACGTTATTATAAATATCAAATTTTAATTATATATATATATATATATATATATATATATATATATATACAGTGTGTACATGTATATATGATAGTAATATATATATGTATATATATATATATTACTATCATTCTTTAAATAAACGTATACACAAATACACATTATAAACAAATACACTTTTTGTAATGGACAGACAGATTTTTGTGATAGATAGATAGATAGATAGATAGATAGATAGATAGATAGATAGATAGATAGATAGATAGATAGATAGATAGATAGATAGATAGATAGATAGATAGACAGACAGACAGATATACAGGCAGACAGATAGATTAATAGACAGACAGAAAAACAGATAGATAGACAGATATACAGACAGACAGATCGATAGACAGACAGAAAGACAGATAGATAGATAGATAGATAGAGATGGATGGACGGACGGACAGATAAACAAAACTTAGCCTATTGTTTTCTTTCTATTTTGCATGATTCCACACAGTTCGAGATGCGCACCGGCGTGCTCGAGTTGCCATGGTAACCCGCTCTCTCCAGCCTCCCCGCGCGCTCGCCTGGGCGAAAAGCGCAAAATGACGTCAGGTTGTCGGTGGTGACGGAGACGCGGGCGGACAGCGCGTGCTCCAGATACTCGTCCATTCGCGTTCACACACACACACACACACACAGGCACACACATACACACACACACTGCGGCGGCGGCGGAGCCGCTCTCACCATGACTGGCGTCCTGTGGATTACTTTCACTGCGTGTTAAAGCGGGAACAAGAGGCACCATGGCTGAGAGGTAAACACGACGCGCGCTCACAGTCACAGTTTCGCGAGCGCACTGAAATTTGGTGATTTACTGATCGCGATGCAGGTGCCGGGCGCGAGACTGCGTGTCTAACGATGCTCACCCATCGGCGGCATCACTTAAATACGCTGTGTGTGTCTATATGATACTGTGTGCATGCCTGTAGGTTCAGCCCGGCTCGTGCATGACAGCCTCCACACCCATAAATCGGGGTTTAGGAGCTGCGAGCTGATCCCTGCACCGGTTCATTGTTGATTTTCTGTCATTCCTCCGTAAAGACGCGGACAAGCATCCCCCCGAGGCGCGCGCACGGTGGGGCGATGCAATGCGAGGACGCGCAACATCCTATTTTAAGCAAAATGTCATGACAGGGATGCAGACACCTGCGGCACGCGAGCCTCGACGCGTTTCCAGCAGTCTCGTGCTGTTTCATTATTCATGGTCAGTGTTGGGGAAGTCGGTGATCCATGTGGAAATGTGGAGTGTCATTTTTATTGGCAACCTCCTTCTGTTTATCAAACAAAGCATTGACCATGAAACGGATGCAAAGGGACCCTCTGAGTATATATATCTGGGTATATACAGTATACATATGCGGTAGTGTTTTAAAATGAGGAGGATCAATATTAAATATATATCCCTGTTACACTTAATTTTCCTGGTTAAATAGACATTACATACTGTAAAAAAGAGACACCAAATACAATTCTATTATGTGTTTTTACACTAACTAGCCTATGTAATGTTCTATTTACTAGGCTATACATTGTCATTTCAAGTTATAGTGTTTTTTTTAACGTATTTTAATATTTATTCCGAAATAGCAATCTAAAGCTTTCCTTTTTATAGTCAACTTATTTCCATCCTGCTGCTCACAGCAATATCTGAAGCTGATCGTGCACTAAAGCCCACAGTCATCATGTTTTCAGGCCATTTCAAGTGTGATTTTGATGTTACATTAAGCGATCTATATCTAAGTGGCTGAGCTGTTGACTTACTTTTTAATTCTTCTTATAGTTAACATCATCATTGTCTTTATTCAGGCCTATTCGAGAATGTGCTCGAAAACAAGAGGCGTCCAATCATATCCAATAACCGGTCATATCCAATCATAGCGTGCTGGAGCTGGAGGCATATATATATAGATGTATTGATATATATACCAAAATTGTATTATTGCACAAAAATTACATATTTAAAATTAATGTAATGTTATATTAAGCTTGAATGTAACTCGACACCCTTGCCTCATTAAGTATACGTGGTTCTATGAATATGCAAATGAGCCCTCCACTCACTCAGAGATCCACTGGTTGAGGATCACACGTTGATCTGATTGGTTACAAGGTCGTTTGTGACGTGTTTTTGAGACTGTCTTTGGTTCACTGCAGTTTTAAGGAGGAAATACTCAGCAATGCTGTCCACTTATGAACTTACACATGGTTTGTCTTAAAGCGCATTAAAAACATCACATAGACACATAAACAATATTAAGAGCTTGTGAAAAGCTTGGGTGAACATGTTGTTAGCAATGTTTCATTGTAGTTCTTTCTCTCAGTAAAGCTGGTAAGCTTATTTTTTGTCCAATTTTCAATTAGCTTTGCATCAAATCTAAAAAGTGGGCGGGCACTAATGCACTCTAATGCCTCACATTAGTTTAGTGGGCGGGGTTTTGGAGAGAAGGCGTTTGATTGGATGTAATTCAGTGGTGGAAGTGAGCAAACTGTTGGAGCAGAAACATACTTTGCACAAATATTATAATCAAGCGTCAATCCTTGGCCAATGCATTGTTTATTGTAGATATTAGCATATGCCTACTTGTGTGACAAGCGATAGTTTCTATTGTCATTAAACGTGGATATAACTAGCTGATATAACTGTCAGCAGTGACTTAAAAACATACAGTAGCCTACAACCGGTGTATTTCAATTCACAAATGACTCTTTTGAATTGATTCTTTTTAAAGACTCAAAAACATACTAGAACAATTCGTGACTGTATGAATCAGTCTGACGAATCCGTCACTGAAATCGCAAGATATCATTATTTTTACGCGATGGACTATTTTCTTAAAAACAATTTGATGTGTTAATATTTGAAGAGTTCAGACGCAAAAGCCTCTAAGTGCCATTTGAAAGTTTCTTCTAGAATGATCATTTTTATCAAGCTCGTAGCCTATTTAAGTTATTAATTGACACTTAAATGACAATTAATAGGTAATCTTAATTGCCATTTAAGTGAAATAACTGAACTTGAATATACAAGCTTGATAAAAATGATCATTCTAGAAGAAAATGTCAAACGGCACTTAGAGGCTTTTGCGTCTGAACTCTTCAATTATGTAAAGATGTAATAGTTACGTTCAAGAAAACGAATCAGAACTGAATCAAATGGAGAGCTTTTGAACCGAAATGTAATTGTTGACAGAGAGAGGCATACGATGGTTCAGATTTGATGTAGATGTGAATAGAAACAGGTTGCGTGTGTAAATGGGCGCAGGTTTGTTTCGTCCTCATCCTCGTTGAGTCATTCTCCGAGAGCACAGGTTCAGATAATGTTTACCCTGTGGTCGGTGTGAATATGTCATTGTGTTGAGGCATTCAAAACACGGTGTGCACAGGTGCTGTCCTGAGTCTGACAAACACCTGCTCGACCTCAGGCCCCGACTGTTTATATTATTTATTAATATATAATAAAAATGATTATTTCTGCTCTCTCGTATATTAGGCCTACCTTTCATGCAGTGTGTAATGGAGTGTTTGTGAATGTTAAAGGTTTGCAAAGTTTTAAAGATCAAATCAAGTTATAGTCTCCAAAAAGATAGCCTAGAATCGATTCTGAACTGCAGAAATGAGTCGGGTTTTTTTTTTTTTGCACGTCTTTGCACATATGTTCTGTAGATCCATCTTTGTTTTTGTTTTTTGTTTTTTTTTTTCTTTTTCAAAGTAGTCCATCGTGTAAAAATAATGATATCTTGCGATATATATATATATATATATATATATATATATATATATATATATAGTCCTCAGTCTTCATATAATCATAAAATAAAGTTACATGGAAGCTTTACAAATTATAATGACAAATGTTTTGAGACATCTTCACATAGAGAGTAAATGTTATCACTGGAGTCTTTCAGAAGTTTCAAAGAAGCAAAGTATTCCTTCAGTTCAATTTTAAACACTATTATGGATGGATTTTTATTTTGCCATTTACATTTATGAATATGGTATTTACCCACAATTGTTATGATATTGTAAGTTCCTTCGGAAGGTTTTCGTTACCAAAAAGAATTTGCTCTAACTTCAAGAAATCAGTCGTCAGTGACTTTGAAAAACAAAATAACTAATTTGCGTAATGCAGGTGTTCTGACATTCCATCCTACCCGTCAGATTGTCCTACCAAGGCTTACTGCGCATGCGCACATCAATAATACGTCATTTTTGTCACGCTGAACAACATGCCCATAATATTTTACTACTTGCGCGAGAGATCTTTTTCACTATTTATGTCAATTATTACTATACAAAGATATAATAGCGGTAATGAGAACTGTTTACTCTCACATTAAATTGATGAATTGGCGGGGAATTGATTTGATTGTTTGGTGTAAATGTAACGGGGTACTCTTATTTTGGCGAGCGGTCTACTTTTTGCGTGTGCGGTGAATGCTGCGCGGAGAGACAAATTAAGAGCGGGTGAGATGACGAGTGTGTGACCGACGGAGAAGAGAGTGCAGTGCAGTGTCGCGATTGAGAAGCTCGCTCGATAAGTCGTTTCAATTGAAGATTATCGAGGCTTAAGTAGAGTAAAGAACAACCGCAGACAGCACTAAGTGAAAGTGTGAGCAGTGACCTACGTTTGAGTGTGCGGAAGACAGATTTGTTCCAGTGGTATATGTTGGCTGTGGAAATGACTCAGTGACATATTGTGAAGATCACGATAGCTGTGAGTACGAAATAGTGCAAGCCCCGTTTGATTTTTGTCATCCTGAGACTTGTTACACGTTCTTTTGCAGTTTTTTTAAGCACTTCTCGTGTTTTGATAGATAAGTATCGTCGAGTTAGTGACTAAAAGTGACGGTTCACGTGTTATTGAGTTTCCTGCACGAGTCAGAGCACGTGAGTGAGCTCGCTGAAGCAGTTAGTATGCAGTACGCACTTAATGGAGAGAAATAACTATTTCGCTGAGTCCATAGTGAAGATTGTTGTTACCCTGCCCTTCAAGTGACATCTCGGTTTAACTCACCTTCAAGTTGATTTTATTTTTGAGACCGTTCATTCGTGAAAAGGTTGATACCAAGTCGAGTGCATACTTGAACTTGCACACTTCAATCCGGGATCGTCAGTTTATTGCAACGCACCCCACGTCCAGACAACGCACACGAATTCATCGTTCTGTGAACTGGTATTTTTCTGATTTGCCAGTGACTGAACTGATAAACTGTGAATTGTGAGTGAACATTTAAAAGTGCTTATTCAAGGGTGAAATTTGATGGTATGTTTATGTTTGTTGGGTTCAAATGTGATTGTTTGAAGGTGATCTTTTGAGAAAGGTGATAATTAGTTGGTATATAAATTTACCCATTGAAAATTATTTCATTTTGAAGTTCCATAAGGGATTTGTTATATCACAAGTGAAAGAGCTTTACATTCCAGTGTTGAGAGTTGTGGTGTGAACTCAAAAGACAACACAAAGACTGTAAATTTACTTTATTTTATTCTTTATTTAGACAAAAGACATTACTAATCAAAAGGAAAATAAATTCTGTTTTAATTGTTTTTTTCCTTGTACTTGTTTACAGTATATCTTTTCCCTGATAGCTGCTAGGGAGTGGGGAGGTCTCACTTACTTTATTAGATCTGGGGAGGGAGGAGCATTACACACTGTGTTCTAACATATGCAATCTTTCTTCAGGAAGCCACCGCGCGACATTATCTTTATAATCTTACCTGAAGCCTACCCTTGTCGATCTTTAGATTTCTCGCACAATAAAGTAAGAAACACACACATTAGCGTGTAACGAGACTAAAACGTTTGGGGAGCGAGGACCAAGATCCTTCCGTTGTCCAAACTTCCAGAGCAGCCATAATCCATTTCCCTACATAACGGGCCAAATACCCCGTTACATAAAATATAAACACACACACGATTATACTACTCGTTTATTTCATACTGGTAGGACAATCTGATGAGGCATTTTGCACTGTAAAATCATACTATTCGTTTATTTCATACTGGTAGCACAATCTAATGAGGTATTTTGCAACGTAAAATCATCCTACCGTTTATTTCATAGGACAATCTGAAGAGATAACTTACTTTGCACTGTAAAATCACCGTAACATAGCCTAATAAGAAAATTCGGCAAAGTTACACTGAAATATTTTATGTAGTCACAGACGCGAAGCAGAAACGCTCAGTAGGATTTTACGACGAGGTAGGATGAACCGATAGATATGGCTATAATTTTGCGCTACGGTAGGAAAATCTGACAAGGTAGGACAGATCGACAGAACACCGGTCTGTGGTGTTCATTGGCTGCCGGCGAACAGCGTCTCTTTGCCCCGCCCACAAACACTAGTTGTATCTGAGACTGGATGTTGGTTTGTGTCGTTCATGTCGAGAAGACGCTGCAAATCCACTTCAAAAAGACGAGCTCTCGAAATAATGCGGTAAAACCGACGCCATCGTTACTGTTCGTATCAAACGCTGAGAAAAGCGTTTAGTTTCGACATGCACTGTGAGCAGTCGACTGGGCCGTCTGACCAATCAGTGCAGAGCAGCTCCCGGAGAGGCGGGGCTTAGAGACGGCGTTCAGACTCTGCGAAGATGAATGAATATTATAATCAAATGTAAGTGTTTCTGACCTTGAATGCATGTAAATCTATTATGAGACTCCAAAACAATTTAGGAACCGTTAAAATAGCATAAAAGAGGCGATTTAATGGCGTGAATTAGCTTTCGGTTTTATATTTTCAGTATTCAGTATTTCAGTTTTGTTGCCAATGCAACATATTGAAGTTGATCTTATATATTTTAAGCTGTATTTCAATTAACTAAAACAATTCGGTAACACTGACTTTACAATGTGGTTAATACATTACCATAAACAGCATTTATTAATCTTTGTTCATGTAAATGTCAACAGTTAGCCTATTAAAATCTTGTTTACATTAGTTAATGCTCTGTGACCTAACATGAACAAACAACGAACCGCTTTATTTGTTCATTAAATATTATCAAATACAGTAAGACGTGTTGCTCATGTTAGTTCATAAACACATTAACTAATGTTGTCTAATAATGAAACTTATTGTAAAGTGTTACAAACAATTTTTAGTTAAGAATGACACGCCGTCCATTTGATGCATGGCCAATTGCACACAAAATAGAATTGATCAGATCTGAATTAATGTGAAACTTCTAGAAGTAAAGATGCACATGTTTGTCTGAACTTCCCAGTTGTGTGTGAAGCTCCAGACCGAGAGAGAGAGGAACGTGTTGACCCACTAACTCACACACACACGAGGACCGACATGCTACTGTTGTGGTTCTGTCGCCTCCGGCACTCACACACACACACACACACACACACACACACACGCACACACACACACATGCGATGTGAATCGATCTGGCCTGTTAACCACGCCCGACCGACCCATTATACGGTGTGTTTGACGTTGATCCTGGTTTAGTTGGCCTACTAAAGGAATCCTGAGCCAATTTCACATTTGCTACTTTAAATTTTTCATAGTTCATTATAATAGATGATGTTGAACATATTCTGTGCTTGACTATCTGTCTTTCAATATATCTAAAGTGAGTTCACTGTAGCATAATTTTACAAAACTACAGCAACTTACAAAAATACTTCGCTAAATATATATAATATTTTTATAATATTTTTTTATATATAAGATTATCTGAGTATTTTTACACTATAAACTTGGTCTCTGTGCTTGACTATCTGGCTCATATAAAGTGTCAGTTCACTGTAAAAAGAAGTTAATAGGCATAATTTTACAGATGACTTGTGATGTTGAGCAAGGTCACATGAACACACTCCATCACACTAATGATGTTTAAATGGACCGGCCCTGTCCGGCTCGTCTGTAATGCACTTATAGATTAGCATACATGATGAAAATGAAAACTACACGACATTATTTACAGGAGTATGAGGACAAGTGAACTAGACGTTTGTAATACCAACTCAGGCGGTTATGGGTCATTCTCACGATTTATATATCTATAAATAGCAATATAACACGCTAAATAGCACAGACATCATTTTTTAGCCATTGCTATACAAAGCAATTATGGAGATGTTGCAAAAAACGAGGAAATCAATGAAATATTAAAAACTGAAGTTTACTGCGAGTTTTTGTGTATTTTTCTGTTTCGCATAGTAAAATAAAACCTGTAACTGTAGATTGCCATGCATGTTTGTCATTTTGCCAGATAAATATCGTAACCAAGTTTAGTGTTTTGGTCTTCCCTCATATTTAAAATATACATAATATAATAAATAGCCTTTACAACATATACATTTATATTCAAATATACAAAATGCACATTATATACATATATAAAACTTGTAGGGTTTATTTTATATAAATATATATATATATATATATATATATATATAATAATTAATAATAATTATTATAATTATAATATAATAATTATATATAATAATAATAATAATAAATAAATATAATAATAATAATAATAAAAAGAATTAATATAAATACTACTAATAATAATTATATATATATATATATATATATATATATATACATACATACGTATAAGGGTATTTACCCAATGTGTTTTCCCCCAATAATTATTATTATCATTTTTGCATTACAGTAATGAGAATTGGGGTTTGAATGCAGTTAATTTCACAAAATGATCACAAATTACAATGCAAAAGAGCTTAATGGTAAATAAATACAAATAATAATTTTTGTAGTAGTTTTGGGGTGAAATATTAATGAAGCCGTCTTTTCTTTGTGAAATTGAGCCATATAACGGTCAAGATGAGATTATGATTGAATGAATCATTAATCCAGATTAATGCGGGAATGACGATGTCATTCTTCAGTTTGGGAAGGAACGTCTCAACATTATAAACGATTCACGAGTGTCTGTAATTATTGTGCACCTGATCTGATCTGGAGGCTGTAAGTGACTTGATGACTGATTATTAAACGGCCTGATTATTATCACTCGTGCAGAATATGCAGATTACAGTGAGAAAGATTGACGCTTTTTAACTGTAAAAAGTGTTAAAAAATAATGTGTGTCGTGGAGAAAAAAGCGGATATCAGCACGTATTAGAGAGAAAATGCAATACTGGCTTTTGATTGGAAAACGCTCATTTGATTGGACTTGCTCCAAAAGAGGCTGATCGTTTGTGCTCTGAAAGTGAAATTTAAAGCTCGTTTCATGCGTTCCCCTCGAGCGAGAAAAGTTGCAAGCTCTTCCATTCAAAGTGTTGTCACACAGATAAGCGTGAGATAGTGGGACTCGCACAGCCACAGGCACACACACACTGACAGTGATGCGAGAAAAGCAAAGAGTGCCAGACAGAGAAGGAGACGAGTGGAGAACGGATGAGACAGTGTGTGTGTGTGTGTGTGTGTGTGCGGATCACTGAGTCGAGCGGGAGACGCTCAATTCCTCAGTGTTTCGCCTGTGTATCAGAGCATCTGAAGCTTGGATACCTGTGTGTGTGTGTGTGTGTGTGTCCTCACTGATCTACAGATGTGGAATATGGGGGTCATGGAATAGCAGAGGATGTGGTTGCTAGGAGACTGTTGCCGGGATGCCTTTGTCTGGTGGGGCGGATTGCTCTGATGCTGATGTGTATAGAACCAGCCTTAACTGTGAGGTCACACAACCCACACACACACTTACTCGACCCCTAAACCTACCCATCACACACACACACACACACACTTACTTGACCCCTAAACCTACCCATCACACACACACACACACACACACACACACACACTTACTCGACCCCTAAACCTACCCATCACACACACACACACACACTTACTCGACCCCTAAACCTACCCATCACACACACACACACACACACACACACACTTACTTGACCCCTAAACCTACCCATCACACACACACACACACACACACACACTTACTCGACCCCTAAACCTACCCACCACACACACACACACACACTTACTCGACCCCTAAACCTACCCATCACACACACACACACACACACACACACACTTACTCGACCCCTAAACCTACCCATCACACACACACACACTTACTCGACCCCTAAACCTACCCATCACACACACACACACACACACACACACTTACTCGACCCCTAAACCTACCCACCACACACACACACACACACTAACCCGACCCCTAAACCTGCCCATCTCACACACACACACACACACACACTTACTCGACCCCTAAACCTACCCACCACACACACACACACACACTTACTCGACCCCTAAACCTACCCATCACACACACACACACACTTACTCGACCCCTAAACCTACCCATCACACACACACACTTACTTGACCCCTAAACCTACCCATCACACACACACACACACACACACTTACTCGACCCACAAAACCTACCCATCACACACACACACACACTTACTCGACCCACAAAACCTACCCATCACACACACACATACACACACACACACACTTATTCGACCCCTAAACCTACCCATCACACACACACACACTCTCACACGCACACACACTTACTCAACTGCTAAACCTACCCATCACACACACATGCACACACACACACACACACACTTACTCGACCCCTAAACCTACCCATCACACACACACACACACTCTCACACGCACACACACTTACTCAACTGCTAAACCTACCCATCACACACACATACTGACATACACACACACACACACACACACTAACTCGACCCCTAAACCTACCCATCACACACACACACACACACACACACACACACACTAACCTGACCCCTAAACCTACCCATCACAGACACACACACACCCAAATACACTAACCCTAACTTAGCTTAATTTTTAAGTTTAAGTTTTAGTAATTTGATGTGCTTTTGTCATTTTATTTTAGTTTTTTAAAATATTTCTATTTAGCTGTATTTTAGTTTTATAAATTTAGTAACATTGCGTACTTTTGTCATTTTTATATATATATATATTTCTATTTGGCTTTATTTTTTATAATTTTGTAATTTTCTTTTTTTAATATAATTTTTTAATTTTATTTTTTTACAAATATTTCTATTTAGCTTTATTTTTGTCTTTATATGTTAACAATTTCATGTGTTTTTGTAATTTTTATTAGTTTTTAATATTTTTATTTAGCTCTATTTTTAGTTTAGTTATTTTTAATTTTCATTTTTAGTACTTCAGCTTTCAGTCAGTTGCCCCGGCAACATTTCTAATTTTTATTTATATATTTTTATTTTAAGTTTCTCATCTAATATTTATAGTTTATATTTCCGTTGCTGAAACGTTTAATAGCAACACTACAGCTGAGGCATTGGTTTGTATGACACAATATTAGAGAGATCATCATATTATGATCATGAATGAGAAACGGTGTGTGTGTGTGTGTGTGACGCACCTGAGAGAGTTTGACATCAACATGTTTCTGAACACATGATACTCTATACACATTAAAGAACAAAATGCAAATATTGTTGTTCTGTCTGGCTTTTGATTAGATCAGATTTGTTAAAGGTTTGTACTTTTACTTTTTATTGTATTTTGTTTAATGTGTTTATATGAAGCATGCTTTCTTTTTTATGTGCTCAATGTTTTATTGTACAGTACTTTGGTGCAACTCTGATGCTTTTAAAAGTGCTATTATAGAAATATATTTTCATTTTCATACACACTTGACTTGGGTACATTTGAAATCGACATTTTGATAATGAGTTGTCGCACTGCATTATGGGATTGCTTCCTTCACAAAGGACACTGGTGAATCTGCATTAAAAGCTCGAGTGAAATCAGGTTTACAGGCGGCGGCGTAATAATGTTGCATGCTGGGATCTTTGTGTCAAGAGCGTCTAGTTTGGCAGCTTTGCCAAGTTTCGGAAAAGACATGAAAGTTTCTTTGTGAACGAAAGCCGCAGGAAGTGTGTACAGTGTTTATGCGTGTGTGTGTGTGTGTGTTTGCATAATCAGCTCGTTTTTGAAAACCTCAAAGCAGAGAGAGTGATTCACTTAAACAGGCGCTCATGAAATCAGTTATTTTGTGGAAATAAGACTCAATCAGGGCAGTTTGTAGTCAGCGAACACACACACACACACACCTTCCCTTCATGTTTCGACACTTCCATCTCTTCAAATGCATTTCACGGACAGATCACTCAAAATGTTGGATTTCCTTTCATATTTTAGTTTGTGTGTGTGTGTGTTTGAAATAATGGAGCAGGTGCTTTGGTTTGTTTGAGATGTGTGAATCCATGAGCTGGGGGAAGGGTGTTAACATCTCAATTATGTGCGTGTGTGTGTGAGTGTGTGTGTGTGTGTGTGTGAGTGTGTGACAGAAGGTTCCAGGGAGTCTGTGGGGGGAATAATTTTACAATGCTTGGAATGTTTGGAATTCTGTATGTAGTGAACCATAAGAAATCAGTGTGTGTATGTGTGTGTGTGTGTGTGTGTGTGTGTGTGTGTGTGTGTGTGTGTGTGTGTGTGTGTGTGTGTGTGTGTGTGTGTGTGTGTGTGAGTGTGTGATTTCTTGAAGACTGACCCAAAAACCCACATATCCCCAAATGTATATATATATATATACCACATTTTTCTTAAATATATACATGCGTGTGTGTGTGTGTGTGTGTGTATATATATATATATATATATATATGTATAAAATGCATGCATATATGCATATTACTTTAGTGCTGGGCAATGATTAATCGCATCCAAAATAGTTTTTTGTTTACATAATACTGTATATGTGTGTGTGTACTATTTATAATGGTTTTGTATATATATAAATACACACACATGCATGTATATATTTAAGAAAAATGTGTAATATAAATTGTTTATATATAATATCAAATATTAATATATATATATATGTATACAGTATACATTCAAATATTTCTTAAATATATACATGCATGTGTGTGTATTTATATATACAAAATAATTACACACAGTACGCACATATTTATTATGTAAACACAAACTGTTATTTTGGAAAGATAGATAGATAGATGGATGGATGGATAGATAGATGGACAGATAGATAGATAGATGGATATAGATGGACAGATAGATGGATAGATAGATAGATAGATAGATAGATAGATAGATAGATAGATAGATAGATAGATAGATAGATAGATGGATGGATGGATGGATGGATAGATAGATGGACAGATAGATAGATAGATGGATATAGATGGACAGATAGATAGATGGATAGATGGATGGATGGATGGATGGATGGACAGATAGATAGACGGATATAGATGGACAGATAGATGGATAGATAGATAGATAGATAGATAGATAGATAGATAGATAGATAGATAGATAGATAGATAGATAGATAGATAGATAGATAGATAGATAGATGGGTGGATGGATGGATAGATAGATAGATAGATAGATAGATATATTCTGTTGACTCAGGATCTGTCGTTGTTAGCGTAGCGTCTAGACGTCTAACACAGCGGACGCTAATGAATCTGTGCTAAATGTCACGAATGCCAGAAATGGCTTGTGGCCTTTAAAAGCGGAGACAAGCGGAGGACAGACAGTCTTTCTGTGAGAGAAGGAGACATTTGCACCTCAGGATGTGGAACAACTGCAGCTTGTGTGTGTGCGCGCGCATGTGTGTTTCATATTTTTAGTGACCTTAGCCCTTAAAATATGATCGAAATGCTTATTTGGACAGTTGTGTTCTCCGGACAGATGCTCGAAGCACGAGCCCGTGTTCAGATCTATTTTCAGACCTCAAATGACCAGACGTTCCCGACATTTGTCTCCAGTCCAACACATGAGCATTTACTGAGGAGGTGCATGTGTTATTTTGCTGTGTGGACATTTCTGTATGATTTCATATCCAGCACACTCATCATGTGGTGTACAGGATTCACTTTGAAACAATGTCACAAATAACATTTGATTAAATGCACATTTTTTAAAGTAGGAAAGACTAGAACTGTATTGTCTTGTAAAACGTAGTCCAGTAATCTTTGAAAATATATATATATTTTTTACAGTGATAAACATTTCTATGCATAAAAAGGCACTGATATAATCACATGGACACGGTGTTATCCTGTCTTTGCTTAGGGATAGTGTTTCAGCGGATCACGCTTTCCGAGTCATCGGATCATTTTTCGGATCAGCAAGAAAAATAAATAAATAAACTAATTACAAGCTTCAATATAACAAAGTTACAAATAAAGGAAGATCTAACTTTAGCATATAATAATTAGCCCTGAATGTGTCAGTGCTGTGTGAAGATTAATCACATCCACAATTACAGTTTGTGTTTACATAATATATGTGTATAATTATTTTATAATATTCAGAAATATTTGCATGTACATACTGTTTATTTATATTTATACATAATTTATATTATATATAAATTACACATTTTTCTGAAATATATGCATGCATGTATGCGTATACGTGTGTACAAAATAATTATAATCAGTACACACACATATATTATGTAAACACAAACTGTTATTTTGGATGTGATTTTAGTTTGGAGCACTAAAAATACCGCTATAGTGTTCACTGTATAAATTAAATACACTTTTATCTTGGTTAAAGCTGTGTTTTGTTGTATTTATAGGCTGCTGTCACTTTAAGAGCGAATGCACGGATCCAATATCACATTTACAACCCGTTTACATTCACTTAAGACACAACTAACTGTGTTTATGAGAATACTTCCCGCCGTATATAGGCAATCGGACAGTTTTATATCTTGATCGATCTTGAAGACATCCACAATCTACTTTTCAAGGGACTCATAAAGATCGTGATTGTAATATAATCATTTTAAAATGACTGCCTATAGATGGCTGAACTGATTGGCTGAATATATCATGTGACACATTTTGAAAACGAGCCCCATTGTAGTTCTGTTTAGATTTTGGCTTACAACGAGTATGAAAACGTGATAATCAAGATAAAAAGGGTCGAATCATGTAACGTAAAGTGCAGTCTACTGTGGCTTTATTTTATTACAAGTTATTAAAAGCGCATTAAACTGTGAAAGAGACTGAGCTGGAGTGAAACAAGACGAGCAAACTAGGCTACTCTGGGTTTCAGGTCCGTGAATAAACGGTCAGATACACACACACACACACACACACACACACACACATATGTCAAAATGTCAGTCTTGGGCTTGGCAAGTATTTACATAAAGAACAAAAGACGACTTTCCGGAAAGTTTGCATTGGAAAGCAGTTTCGACCTCCACAAAACAACCTCCAAATTACTTCATTTTGTCCTGTTTTTGGTCGGCGTGCAACTCAGTTGTGTTGCTCAATCGCTTTCAGAAATCAACGAATCACAAAGCCTTCATAATCTTGCGACTCTAATGTCATTTTTGTCTCCTGTGATGTCACTAGTGTAATATGAAATCGACACGTCTCGTATCAGTTGCGCGTGAACGGAGATGAGTTCAGCGGATCTCCGTGACTTTGCTTTCACGCTCCCCGAATATAATCGTGTCCTCTGAGATCTGAAGACCAGCTCGGAGGAATACTGTGACAAAACTTTTTGGAAATGTGCGCATTAATTACTTCTCACTTCATCCCGTGGGATTACTGATTGACTTTCAAGTAGGCTAATCACACACACACATTATCTCTCTGACGGCTCCAGCGCCGAGTGACAGCAGAGATTCACTAGAGCTCGAGAAACAGCCAAAGTCCTGAAGAGGCTCATCTTTATCAGCTATTTTGAATCGATATGTTATTCCTCCATCTTGGCGTTGGTCTGCAGTTGGTTCCCTTCTGTTTACTTTATATACTGTCGTAGTGTGTGTTTTTCAATCGCTGAGGGGGTATATCGATGGCTGATATAATGCTGATATATTTGGGCTTCCTTTCTTATTCAGTAGCCTACAATTATAAGATTATTTGAAATTGTTAGTATCAAGAGTCACATGATCTGTAGCTCTTTCACACAGTCATCCCAGTAAATTACAGTAAAACCATCGGAATGACTTAGGCTACACATAGAAGTAAACTTTGAAATCGTTGGTGTTTCTGACGTCACAAACGACCTAACCAATCAGATCAACGTGTGATCGTCAACCAGTGGATCTCTTCGCTAAGCAAGTGAGTGGAGGCGGGGCTCATTTGCATATTCATAGAACCGCGAATACTAAATGAGACAAGGGTGTGTCGAGTTACATTCAAGATATTTTAAGACATGAAGAACATTTTTTCAAGTAAAGGTCCAATTATTGATTATATGGGAACTTTAAATAAAAATAAATAACATGTCTTCAGACATTTGTACCCCACTTTATGCAAAACAGTGTGTATTTTTGAAACATTTTAATTATAAGGAAGAGAACTGTAACTAAATGAGCTTTTATTTTACACAACTTACACTTATTTTACACTTGAAATTGCAAAAAGATGTGACTATAGAAAATGTGCAAAAACCAGAGACACAGGCTGAGCCTGAAAATAATATTAAATATTATATACATACAGCCAGCCAATCATTATTGCATATCAAACCCCTAAAGAAGAGACCTAGTGATTAACTGCTTGTGCTCTTTATTAACCATCAACCACTTGTTTTACCAGATATCTCCGGCACTGAAACCCCACCAGATTCAGTCTGTTCACTGTAGTCTCACACACACACACACACACACACACAGATTTCTCCAGGTTTCTCAGCTTGTGTGAAGGTCAGGATGAATGCAGAGCTACTGCGACACACGTCGGATGAATGTCTGCGAGATCCAGAGGAGCGAATAGTTGTAGTTTTATTAGGATAGATGATGATCAGGAGCTCGAGGCGTCGGGTTGTGTCTGTGGAAAAGAGCGGAGAGAAACGTACACTTATAACTCGTATTTAATGCCTTTTTTAAATGTACTTGTAGACACATTCATTTATTTTGGATAAAAGCGTCAGCTAAATGAATAATATATTTTAAATATATTTTTAAACATGCACAAGATTATAGTAATGATAATAATTTAATTAAAAGTGATAAAATTAACTAAATTAAATACATATTATATGTCTATAGCAAAGTTATAGTCAGTATTACACAATGATTTTATATATATATATTTCCCCTTAATTTAGTTTAGTTTTCCTTTAATTTTTTTCCTATAATTTTATCAATAAGCACAAACACTGTAAAAAGAAAAAAAATCTGAGATTACTGGAGTACATTTTATACAAGAAAATAATATTTCAGTTTTTAATGCACATTTTTTAGTTATAGATTTTATTTTTAAACATGCACAAGATAGTAATAATAATTTAATTAAAATCTTTACAATGAATTAACTTAAACTAAATACATGTCTTTACCAACATTATTGTTTATATATATATATATATAATTTGCAAGTTTATCAATAAGCATAAACAAAGCTTTTTTGATTATTGTTATTTCAGTTTCAAAATTCAATGTGTTATATGGTTTATTTTTGAGTGAAAATTATAAATTCTACACAACATTTTTAGCGTAATATTAGTTTTATTCATTCGAATCCCAGATTTGACGTCCTGATGTGGGCATTTTCTGTAAACTATTATTTTTGTACTGATTTTGTGGCCTGTGTCTTAGAACAGGCTCTGACCCCACCGGATTCTCTTTGATCTTGATCTATAAATAGATTTTACTTCATGAGTTGGGGACAGAGATCGCTCCATTAATTCTGTTTGAAATTAGATGTCAGTGTCCGTTCTACTAATTGACTTTTACGGCGACGGGCCTGATTGACTCATCGCTCTCTTCCTCTGTTATCCGCTTCTCTTTCATCCTTTGGCTGAAGATAAACTGAAAACGCCGTGCGTCGTGCTCTGAGGAGAAATGTGCAGCTTGGATTTTTGCTAAAGCACTTCGATGAGTTAATCAGGAAAAATGTTTGTCATTTGCACTGTAAAGTTAAATCTAAATTGTGCTTTTGCAGAGAAACTGTCTGGTGGGTGTTGTTTACTTCATGTAAACCACTACAGATTGTTACGTCACAACATTTTATAAAGAAAATATGGGTTCTGGCCGCTATAATCCATTGCTATGCGGCACTTATAGTACATTATGGGGTGGTTACAAGTTGCTGCAAGGTTACTAGGGAATTCTGGTGCGTTGCTATGTGGTTACTAAAGTGTTTTGGGTTGTTCCTATGTAGTAACAATGGGATTCTGGGTTGTTGCTAGGGCGTTGCTACAATGTTACTTGTAAATTCTGGGTAGTTTGCTATGCAGTTGCTAGGGAAATCTGGGTGGTTGCTAGAATGCTGCCAATTTGTTACTTTGGAATTCTGATTAGTTTCTATGGCGTTGCTATGTGGTTACTGGGTTCCTAGGACTTTGATTTCTGTTTGTTTTTAAAATATTCCAGATGGTTGCTATAACGTTTTAACATTGTTACTAGGGAATTCTCATTCGTTTCTAGGGCGTTGCTATGCAGTTACTAAAGTGTTTTGGGTGCATTGCTGTATGGTTACTTGGGATTATTGTGTGGTTACTACAATCTTGCTGTATGGTTTCTATAATATTATAGATTATTACTACTACTAGGATGTTGCTATGCAGTTACTATGGATTTCTGGGTAGGTGCTTTGAGGTTACAATAGGGAATTCTGGGTGGTTGCTAGGGCGTTGCTATGCAATTACTAAAGTTTTCTAGGTTGGTACTAATATGTTTCAGTTACTAGGGATTTCTGGGTTACTGCTTTGAGGTTACTCAATACTGCTTGGATACTGCTTTGAGGTTACTATAGGGAATCCTGGGTGGTTGCTATGATGTTGCTATGTATTTTGTTTCTAGTATATTCTGAGTGGTTGCTAGGATGTTGCTATGTTGTTTCTAGGATGTTGGTAGGGATTTCTAGGTGAGTGATTAAATGTTGTTTTAATGTAACTAGTGAATTTTGGGTGGTTGCTAGGGTGTTGCTATGCAGTTCCCTGGGGGTATTCTGTGTGGTTGCTTGGATGTTGCTATATTGTTACTGGAATATTCTGGGGTGGATTCTAAGGCATTGCTAGGTGGTTACTAGTGATTACTGTGTGTTTTGCTACAACATTGCTTTATATTCTAGATTGTTGCTAGGGCGTTGCTATACAGTTAGTAGGGATTTCTAGGGGGTTTCTAGGGCATTATTAGGTGGTTGCTAGACGGTTTCTCATGAATATCATTCATGTCTGTAGCACAAGCATTTAATGCAGACAGTTCAAATCCATAACCATGAATATGAGCTGTAGTGATGCCTGACTCGAGACTCGAACACCATTAATAACAGTATGCAGTCTTTAAAATGAGGTTTGCGGCCAAGGTGACGCGTGTTAGTGAAGAACATGGAGAATTATGGGTCTAATACCAGCATCCGTCTCACTTCACTGAGGATCTCTCTCTCTCTCTCTCTCTCTGTTTCCTTCGTCTTTATTGAACAACAGTTGTGTTGGAGAGAAGTAAAAATCCCTTGTTTCACCTACACAGAAATAGATTTTTATCTAGTTTTAACAAGTCAGTGTTTAACTCTTTCTCCCGTTATCAGATGAACTCTCATTGTCATTTGCGGAGCGTTTCCGTCTCGTTAAATCCCTGTGCTCTGATTTATCTGTATGATGAAGGACAGATGAGGATATCTCTATAAAATCGGCGAGAGAGGTAAAAGACGGGTCGTAGAAAGGAAAATAGATCGAAAGAAGCAGGAGAGGTTAATAAAGTAATGAGAAGGTGCTCACCACGTGACCTTTGACCTTCTGCACTGCAAAAAATAGTGTTCTTCCTCAGTATTTTCCAATACAATCTAAAACATTCTTAAATCAAGATACCTTTACTTGAGAAGGAAAATGACTTAAAATATTAGTAGAGAGACACTAATATTACAGATAAACAGCTAATATTTTCACTATTGTTTAAAAACAGCCGATGATCAGGGCCGAGGATTATATTCTGTCAATTTACGTGTGTGTTACCTGCACCTCTGGTTGCAGTTTCGCTTGTCGCCAGAGGGGGCGTAGTTCTGCAAAAACTCAGAGACTTGCGCAATGCACCTTTAATATCTCAATTATATGTTGATTTAAGAATTTTTAGGTACTTGCACTGAAAAACAAGACAAAAATACTGAGGATTTTTTGCAGTCTGTCTCAGCAATACATTGATGCAGTGAAATAAGTGTAATCATGCACCGGCGGCACAGTTCTGATCTTAATAATTGTGTTATAGTTGTACTTCTGCATTATATACTCTGGGCCTCTGGCTCTTGGGTTGGACCTGCTGCTGTTGATTGACAGCATTGTGTTTGATTGACAGCTGCATGATGAGTGTGTCCTCTGTAAAGCGCGGTCAGTGATTGCGTCAGACGGTGGTTGTTAACGGCTCTGCAGCAGAAAGCCTTCAATCAATAGCAGTGCATCTGTTCGACTCCACCCGCGAGATCACAATCAAACCATTACGCTGAGAGGGTTTAAACAATCACTAATGCTTCAATCTCCAGGCCCGCACGGCAAAAAACGTCTTGTTTTCCTATATAATGCAGGTGAAACTCAAAAAATATAGTGCAAAAGTGCATTTATTTCAGTAAATCAACTTAAAATGTGAAACTAATAGACTCATTACATTCAAAGTGAGATATTTCAAGCGTTTATTTGTTATAATTGTGATGATAATGGATTACAGATATGAAAACCTTTTCACAATATTCTAATTTTGACTTTGGGGTTTTCATAAGCTCATCAAATTTATTACACATAAAGCCTTGAAATATCTCACTTTGCATGTAATGAATCTATATAATATATTAGTTTCACCTTTCAAGTTGAATTACTGAAATAAATGAACTTTTGCACCATATTTCTCGAGTTTCACTGTATATGAAGATTTACTTGAGAAGCAAAAATTACATGAGATATTATTTTGTTTTAGGACAAATCAAGCGAGTTAATGCTTGAAACATGATTTTTTGGGAAAACAAGATCATTTAAAAAAAAAATAATAGTCAATGTGTCCCACAATGCAATGTGCTTTAAATTTCCTCTGTGATGAATGTGTCCAGATTTAATCTCTTTCTTGATTATTTAATTGAACCGTCAGACATTGAAGAATTCACTTTAACACTAAAAATTACTAAAAGTACGACTTTTTTTATGTTTTTGAAAGAAGGCTGCATTTATTTAATCAAAAATACTGTAAAATATTGTGAAATATTATTATAATGTTAAACACCAGTTTGCTATATAGTAAAATATAATTTATTCCTGTGATCAAAGCTGAATTTATCATCATTACACCAGTCTACAGTGTCACATGATCCTTCAGAAATCACTCTAATATGAGGATCTGATGCTCGAGAAATATTTCTGATTATCATCAATGTTGGAAACAATCATATTATAGTGGAAACAGTGATGCATTTAATTTTTCAGGATTCTTTGATGAATAGAGAGTTCAAAAAACAGCATTTGTTTGTATGTTTTGTAACATTATACATGTCTCTTTTGAACAATTTAATGCATAAAACTATTAATTTCCTTCAAAAAAGTTTTAAAATCTTTCTAACCCAAACATTTTAACTAAATCTACTAATAAAACATTTATCTGCGCTACAAGTAATGCGTGTTACATAATCAGATACATACATAATTTTTTAATAAAAATAAATAAATAATAAATAACAAACGTTTAAATAACAATTGCACATTTATTGACTGACGGCTGCTGTTCTCATGCTGAGAGAAATCATGCAGAGGCGTTGTGTGGAAACATGATGGTTATTATTATAGTTCTAGACTAAATGTGAGAATTACTCATCTCACTTACACAAAAAAACAGATTCAGTGTCCCTCAAAATGAATATGCAAACTCAGAACAAGCAATAATGTTATATAACACAAATATACTTTATTTAATCTCACTTTATTAACCAATGTCTTTGCTGCTGTACATAAATTTAAAAAAAAAATGCCAGGGTTAAAAATACACAAACACACAATAAAAAAATTAACTGAAAACAATACTAAATATGACCAAACAAACAATAAAATGAAACAAAAAATTTCACAAATTCTGAAAAGTATTCAACAAATAAATGGTTTTAACAGCTTTTTTATTTGTACTGTCCTTAATGGAAAGCATATAATTCTCTAATTCTTTCAATAGCACAGAAAAAAAAGGTAAATTTACACCGATGAATATGAAATTTACCTAAAATAATCAAAAGATTAATTCCTTTTCCATGCTCTTTTCATATTGTAAAAAAAAACATGTTCGTATAACAAAAGAACATTACATCCCAATTTGTTATTTATAAATTTAGAAACTTCCCACCACAACCTTTGGGTGTATTGACAGTGCCAAAAAATATGAGGTACAGTTTCTGCTTGCAAAAAACAAATTTAACAATTTACATCTATGTCTTTGATAAATTTGGATTGAAAATGTTTAGCAGGGTAAAATTTATGCAGTATCTTAAATGAGCCTTCGATGATTCAATTTAACCATACTAATCATGAATGACGTCAGATAAACATCCCATTTGTGTTGTTGTTGTTTTTATTGCTAAAGTAAGAGTTGATCTTTCTCTAAGGTTAGTTTGAGCGGCGCCCTCTACTGTACAGGAGTGAATCTGCATTTCCTTCAGCTTTCGGTTTATTCACGTTTGCTCATTTCATTTTTGATGTGAATGGCCTTTACATTTGCCAAAAATAGAACTTTATTTTATTAAAAATAAAAAATGAACAAGTCCAGCCCCGGCGGTGAGAAACCGTTACGCATTACTTTCCATAAAAAGAAATTAAGTATCGCAATTAGGTACTTTTTTTGTTTTTTTTTAGAGAGAATAACGTAATATTTTGATGCATTACTTTTAAAAGTAACTTTCCCAAACACTGATGCCTTTTGATTTCATCAGTCTCTGTACAGTATATCTATAACTGCGTTCCCGACAGCCGAACGTGAGCGCGATCTCCGGATCATTCGAGTCTCCTGCACTTCTCTAATGAAGAGACAGCGAAGCGCCTCCTGAATAACACACTTTTGTGAAGATCCATTAGATAAATGCTTCAGCACATTCAGATGGAAGATCCAGACAGATCAAATTACCCAGAATCCCCTCTGACCAGCTTCCCAAAAACACTTTCAATAGATTTGAACGATCAGGTTATCCTGGATTAGGGCAGATTAGATTTGATTATAGGATCAGATGAAATTTACTATGGGATTAACGGAGCTGATTTTCACACACATACACACACACACACACACACACACACACACACATACACACACATACCAACACGCTCTCACTGACATATACATACACACACACACACACACACATGCCAACACACTCTCACTGACATACACACACATCCACACTGACACATGCACACTCACAGACACACACACACCAACACACTCTCACAGGCATACACACACATCCATACATACACAATCACATGCACACATCCACATATCCACACACTCAGACACACACCAACACACACACACACATCCACGCACTCACAGACACATACACACACACATTTATTTTTTATTTATTTTTGAATGAAAGAGTTTGCATAAAGAACCATTATGACGTTTTGTAATGACAATGAAAGTTAAAGGTTTAGTTCACCCAAAAATGAAAATTCTGTCAGTATTTACTCGCCCTCATGTTGTTCCAACCCCGTAAGACCTTCGTTCATCTTCGCAACACAAATTAAGATATTTAAGATATTAAGATCGCTCCTGCATACAGTCCATAGGCTTCTTGAGGGAATGACACGAAAAGTCATTAAAGACATCGTTAAAATAGTCCAAGTGACTACAGGGGCTCAATCTTAAGTTTATCAAACGACGAGAACACTTTTTGTGCGCAAAAACAAATAAAAATAACGACTTTATTTCAACTATTCACTTCCTTCTCCATGAGCCTGTAGTCAGTTAACGTAGTGTGATTGCGTAAAGCTACGTCACACGTAGGCTCACTATTGGCCGACGCTGGTCATGTGTGTGTGATGCGTGTGACGTACAATAACAGAAGCTTACGCTATTAAACTAGTAACCTGACTCGCGCAGAGGGAGAAATAAACCAATAGTTGAAATAAAGTCGTTATTTTTGTTGTTTTTGCGCACAAAAGAATTCTCGTCGTTTGATGAATTTAAGATTGAGTCACTGTAGTCACTTGGACTATTTTAACGATGTCTTTAATGACTTTTCGAGGACAGCAAGAGCCAGTCCCTCAAGAAGCCTATGGACTAGTATGCAGGAGCGATCTTAATATCTTAAATATCTTAATTTGTGTTACGAAGATGAACGAAGGTCTTACGGGGTTGGAACAACATGAGGGTGAGTAAATACTGACAGAATTTTCATTTTTGGGTGAACTAACCCTTTAAACACTGTAACACTGTATACGTAGCTTCACTTAGTTGGCAGAAAAAAAAACGTTTTTATCTTACTGTAATTATATTATGTGTATGTACATATATATTTCCGCTTTGGTTTTGTGGTAAAAATATGACTGTAATGGTTTTTATTATTAATGCCATCCATTAATTCATAATAGAGCATGTTTCTGTGTGTGTGTGTGTGTGTGTGTTTAGGTTAGAATGGGTGGAAATCATCGAGCCGCGCACCCGGGAGCGCATGTACGCTAACCTGCTCACGGGCGAGTGTGTTTGGGACGCCCCGCCGGGCGTGCGGATCAAGCGCAGCGGACAGGACCAGTGGTGGGAGCTTTTCGACTCCAAAACGTCCCGATTCTACTACTATAACGCTTCGACCCAGTGCACCGTTTGGCACCGCCCACAAAGCTGTGACATCATCCCGCTCGCTAAGCTTCAGACGCTGAAGCAGAACACCAACATGGCTCCGCCCGCGACCACGACCAGCGCCGACAGCAGCCCGGCCCGCAGCGCCGTCAGCACCACCTCATCACAGGAGCACGAGGAGAAGACGTCCACCGCCGAGGAGGGAGAGAGGTGAGGCCCAAACTCACAAACATAATGTGTTTTTCATGCTTGAATGGCACATTATACTCCCCTTTCACAAGATGTAATATAAATCTATGGTGTCCCCACAGTGTGCGAAATTTCAGCTCAAAATACCACCCAGATTATTTATTATAGCTTGTCAAAGTTGCCCCTTTTCAGGTGTGAGTAAAAACACTGCATTTTTTGCGTGTGTGTGTCCCTTTAAATGCAAATGAGCTGCTGCTCCGCCCCCGTTCAGAGCTTTTTAGGAGCGCATTAAAGGGGTGGTTGATTACACTGTAAAAAAATATTGTTGGTTTAACTTAAAAAAGTGAGTAATTGGGTTGCCTTAAAATTTTAAGTTCATTGAACTGGAAAAAGTGAGTTAATACAATGAAGGAGATTAATTTAACCACCAGAAACGCAAAATTATATGTTATCTGAACTAAATAAATTATTTAAGTTGATTTGACAAAAGAAAAAATGTTGTGATTACTACATTGTAAAAAATATTGTTGGTTTAACTTAAAAAAGTAAGTAACCTGGGTTGCCTTAAAATTTTAAGTTGATTGAACTGGAAAAAGTGAGTTAATACAATGAAGGAGATTAATTTAATCATCAGAAACTCAAAATAATAAGTTATCTTAACTAAATGAATTATTATAAAGTTGATTTGACAAAAGAAAATATGTTGTAATAACAAATCTTGAAAATATTTTTTTACAGTGTATGATTTTACTATTCTAACTGTAGTAAGTGTGTAACGTTGCTGTTTGAGCATAAAAACATTACAACACTCGAAATTCAAAGCAAAACGAGATATTCGCTTTTAAAGAAATTGATTTTTAAGGACTACAACAAACGGCTGGAAGAACTACACGAGCTTCCTCCCAGGTTAGTGACATCACCAACCCTAACATTTACATAAACCCGCCCCTAGGAGCACGATATATAGATTATTATGACAAAATATGCTAATCAATGTCTAAAAGACAACTATCAGCTAAACAAATTCATCAACCGGGAAAAAATCTACCGGGAAATTTCGTAGACCACCGGCCCTCGTCGCCAGCACGATGATTTTAATAGCGATAGCATTTACAGTTTTACTGATTTAAAAGTAACTTTGTTGTACTATGCTGGAGTAAAGTTCATAAATGGTCGTTCTTTCCCATAGTAATTTCTAAAACTATGTTGGGTGGACTCTGTGCCTCTAAGGGGGTTCGGGAGCATGCTCACCCGCAAGAAAACTTGGACATTTTAAGGTTAAATGCATCAATCTCGTGCTCTCTGATTAAGATTAATTAAGAGCTTCAACCCCATGAACTGCTCGTTGAACAAAGAAAAAGTATTCATTTGTACCAGGACAATAAAGAGGGCTCAAACATCTTTTTAGTTATGAGAGTCTCAGTCTGCATTACATTATCAATGGAGTTTTAGGATGCCAAACAATTATTATAATAATGTAATAATGATTTATAATAATTCCTATGACCAGTGTTGGGTAAGTTACTCTAAAAAAGTAATTAATTACTAGTTACTAATTACCTCTTCAACCATGTAATTCGATTACTGTACTAATTACTCTCTCTAAAAAGTATTTAATTACTTTTAATTACTAATTACTTTCAAAATCCCATATCAATCTCGACCAGCTGAATAATACAAGGATAGACATGAATCTGTTTTAATTCTTTCAAATAAATACTATAAAACTGCATGAATTATCCTTAAACTGACCAAGGTGGAGAAGGTTACATTATAAAAACATACTTTTTAGCATCAGACAATATATTTTGATGTTAAACCCACTATTGTTTTATGTCTGATCTCATGACATTTCACACTTTTTTCATACATATTTTACAATAATTCATACGAATTTGTACGAGTGCGGTCGTAATATTTAGACACCTCATACGAATCGCTGTGAGATCGGATTGATCTATACACAGTATTTACCTCAATTACATCAGAAGTAACTGTAATTAAATTACAGATAAATTCAGAGTAATCCCTTACTTTACATTTTCAAGGGAAAAGTAATTAAATTACAGTAACTAATTACTTAGTAATTAGTTACACCCAACACTGCCTATGACGTACTGTAAATATTTAGCCTATAAATGTACTATGTAAATGAAAATGAGTATTTCAAAAGTATATTTTAACCTACATTACACTATAATATAGGAAAATTAAAATACTTTTGTCCTAATTTCTTCACTTGCAAGAAATAAACCCTTGAGCTTTTATTTAGGAGAAAACACCAGATGATCGCGTGAGCAAAGTAATCACGCAGCACAAACTGGATGCTAATGTCAGTTATTATAATGGCGCAACGCCATATCATGGTTTCAATTTTAGTTCGTTGGCAAAATATAACGCTAGAGACCTTAATGTTGGGTTTTACATGCATCTTTACATATGTATTGGGAAAAGGGAGAAGAGAGAGATCGGCAAAAGGCGGATTCGAACTCGCGTTCGGCGCATCAAAAGCTGCTTTCAAGCACTTCACGCCCTACGACCTACGCCACTGAAGCTGTTTCAAGACGGACGTCTTTTTGCTGTAAAGACAGGCACTTAGTGCAAATATATGCTCCGTTATAGAAAATGTTAAAACATTTTATTAAAATATATTTTATCAGATTGGTCCTCGCGGCCTCGAAACACTATAATAACACCGATAATAACATTAAAAATGTACATATATTGGCCGATACCGATATTGTGGCCGATATATCGTGCATCCCTACTATACAGTATATTGATTTTCTTTGTGTCGAGTAGTAGAGCACAACAGTCTTAAAAAAATCCCACTTAAAGGACAACTCCGGCGCAAAATGTTACCTAGTCAACCGTTATCTGAGATTTGTTTTCATGATTGCCGAATGTAAATAGTTTTATCTCTAAAAACAGTTTAGCCTATAACGCTAGTATAGAGTAATGACAAATAAAAATAGCTTGTTATTACCACTAAAAAGGCTCAAAATAGCCCCACAGTAACACGACAGCATAAAAAGAGTCCCTACATTCAAACCGAAGCATTGAGAACTTTGTCAGTGTCCAAACAGTTTAATAAGAAGATGTTTTATACACACAGTAAATTTCGCGAATTCAGGAAGAAGCCATCTTGGAAAAATAGTCTCTACCAATCGATCTACGAACGCCGATCCAAGTGCGCTGGTGAGATGTGAATAAGGTGATAATGTGAGCGCGAACAGTAGGCTACGTGTACATATTGAAGACAAGTAAACGGTTTGTGTTTGTGTTTCTTCTGGAAACAACGGATCATATGAGATTCTGCACAGTTTAGCGCACTTGGATCGGCGTTCGTAGATCGACTGGTAGAGACTATTTTTCAAAGATGGCTTCTTCCTGTATTCGCGAAATTTACTGTGTGTATAAAATATCTTCTTATTAAACTGTTTGGACACTGACAACGTTCTCAATGCTTCGGTTTGAATGTAGGGACTCTTTTTATGCTGTCGTGTTACTGTGGGGCTATTTTGAGCCTTTTTAGTGGTAATAACAAGCGATTTTTATTTGTCATTACTCTATGCCCTATATACTAGCATTGAACTAGCGTTATAGGCTAAACTGTTTTTAGAGATAAAACTATTTACATTCGGCAATCATGAAAACAAATCTCAGATAACGGTTTACTAGGTAGCAATGTGTAATTAGACCAAAGGTTCATTTTGCGCCGGAGTTGTCCTTTAATAGAGAAAGCAATAAACCACTGCTCAAAATTTTTTAAATGTTATGCTCTTATGCTCACCGAGGCTTTTCAGACCAGATGCATCATCTCTGAGCTACACAAGGAAATACGCTTCTGTAAAAGCCACAAACACACTGTGATTTTTCATGAATCCTTTCCGGAAACCAAGAGAAGTGTTGCACTCAGCATTTGCACGCTTAACGCCTTCATAGTGAGAGATGTTTATGAATTTGCATGCACATGACAAAAAAGAAGAATGGATTAAAAGGTAATATCGAGAGACACGGTTATTATGCTTCAAGCTGTTTTTGAGATTTATTATTCAAACACTGTCGCTCTTAAATAGTTTCATCCCATGAGGAACGCGGGGACGGGAATGATTTCGTATGACAGAGGAGGAGGAGGGAATGAACGAAGAGAGAGCCATAGAATGTGTAAATTGATTTGAAGGTCGGATATCCATGAATAATTAATATCCAAAGGAAAACACTGCTCACTTTGTAGTGGGTCTCTTACTTGGGAGAGAGACTGAGTGAGAGATAAGTTTCTTGTGTTCGGAGTTTTAATCCGGCTGCTAAAGGACACACACACACACACACTTGGCTGTGTAATCCAGTCTGGTCATGGGGAGCCTTCATCGGCCCGTGGTGGCCAAGTGCTGAATTGATTTTACACACTTTTTTTTTCTTTAGCGCTCAGAGGCCTTTTCTGTGCGCTTTAAACTCACAGACCTCTTAGATTTAGATCTTTAAAATGGCCTTTGAAGGACTGAGATTTTTAGTGGTGCTTGATCTGAAGTCAAACATCACTATTATTACTGCTCTGTTCGTAATTTGAACAAACCTAACATTAAAATACTGAAACAGCTTTCTTTCAGCTGATATCATCAATCCCTCTTGTTAAATAGAGATGCTTTGTGTCATCCAGTCTCTTGCTTCACATTCTTTAACCCGTTTCACTTGGAAATTCATCGTATTTGAGAAATAAAATGGTTTGTGATCATTTCAGAGCAAGACTTCCTCTATAACATGGGGTATAGAAGTTGTTTGTGTATTAAAACTGGTGTTTATGTGTTTTAAATATTGTACAGCACTTTGTTCAATGTTGTGTAAAAGTGCTTGATAAATAAAATAAACGAAACATCTTAGCGTCAATAAACTCACTTTTTTGGACTGGAAAGTGAGTTTTGATGTCTGTATGTTTACAGAGCAGAAAAAGCTTATTTTATTCAAAATAAATGTTCATGTTTTATGACCCCCATGTACTGTATATGACCCCTTTCACTGTAAAAATTTTTTTTAACCTTTCCTAACTCAAAATGTTTCTAAATTTTTCAATTTGCCCAAGTGAAATTCTGCAAATGTAGTTTTATCAAAATGTAACAAATTTCGATGTGTCTAGAAAATGATGACTAGAAAATGTTGAGTTGGGAGGTTATAATTTTTTTTACAGTGTTGATAAATAGTAAAGAAATTCTTATTAATTATTTGTCTTATTTTTCTCTCTTCTGTTTAATAGTAAATAAGATTTGATTTAATTTTTAATAAAGGGTCCCAAAAGTAAAATAAAATAAGAAGAACATTTATTTGATTAAAATAATAAATATAAATAGCAAAAATATTTTTATTTTTATTTTCTCTTTAAAAATAATAAATAAATAAATAAATAACTGTTTATTAGAGGGGATATATCATGAAAGTAAAGTAAAATAAAATAAATATATAAAGATTAAAAAGATAAAATAATATATATATATATATAAATAAATAGAATTTAGATATAGATAAATAGATAAAATATGTATTTCATTAAAAATGAATAATGTCTTGTTTTCTCTGGTTCAGATTTCGATGGGGCACTGGCACCAGAGAGAGGATGCTCATCAAGGTGTCGGATCGGGAACCCAGTTTTCTGACGCAGGGGAACGGATACTCCAGTTCTTCCCCGCGATCCAGACTCTCGTCCAGCACCGCCCCATCGGACCCCGAAGCCCCGCCCCTTTCCCTGCAGGACCGGCCCACATCACAGTCTCCATTCCTGAAGAGGGCGGAGTTAAGCGGCACTCAACGCCGATGCTCGGGCGATTCCCAGCCTTCATCCCCTCGCTACGCGTACGAGCCTCCTTTATACGAGGAACCGCCCTCGGATTACCAGTCCCCGCCTATTTATGAGGAACCGCCCACTGACATGCACTGCGACCCCGCCTTTTTTGGTTCCGACAGATCTCCGGCACGAAAACCAGGTCTTTATCACTCGCCCAAACAAAGCCCGTCTCCTTACGGTCAACTTGTGTTGACGAGACAGCGCAGCTCAACGCCCGAGAAGACGTCTAACCAAGGCGATCGGGACTACAGCTCAAGTGGGCGGGACTACAGCTCCAGTGGGCGGGACTACAGCTCCAGTGGGCGGGATTATAGCTCAAGTGGGCGGGATTATAACTCTAGTGGACGGGAGTATAGCGCCGCTGGGCGGGAATATGTAAAACAACTAGTTTATGTTGAGCAATCTGGCTCCTCCCCTCGATTTCGCACGACTGAACGTTTGATGAGCTACGGGACCAGTTCAAATAGCCTGTCGGCGGGATTTTCTTACGGGGGCTCTTTTACGCTACAGCACAGTCACGATCTCAATGGTGGCAACAGAAAACGGAAGAACCGGAAGCCGTCTTTGCCGGGAGGAGAGGGGGACGGCATGGGATTGGGTCTCGGGGCGATGATCACTCAGGCCCGGTTGGCGTGGGAGGCCCAGCAGATGTTACATCAGCGAGGGGGCGTGTCCTCGGATCAGGGAGGGAAAGACGGGTATGAAAGTGACGGGGCGACGCCCCTGCCGCTGCCTGGCCCGGTGGTTCGGGCTTTCAGCGAAGACGAGGCGCTGGCACAGCAGGAAAGCCACTGGAAACGGGCCACTCTGGACAGACTGGCATTTCCTCAGGCGCTTCTAGAAAAGAGTCTGTCCATGCAAACCAACCTGGCGTCACCTGAACCGTACCTCCATCCCTCGCAGGTAACGCACAGATACATCAGAAACACAAAACATTAGCGGCTTTCGTTGGTAGTCTCGTGTTGCCAGACCTTCAGACTGACGACTCTGGACTCTCTCGCAGCTTTACTTGGCCAAGGATGTTTGAATGACATGTAACGCAACCAATTCTGCGTCATGTTTAGGGCCGTGACTATATAATGTCTATGTCGTTAATATAAGAGACTGGCGTGCATCTAATAAATTATTCAGTCAAGAACGTTTAGTGCTACAATCAGTGGCGCAAAAAGTGGGTATGCGATATATGCGGCGCATAGGGGCGCAGCACAATGGGGGCGCCAAAGCGATGGTAATATATATATATATATATATATATTTATTGACTTTACTGGTAACCAAACGGTTCAAGGTCCAAAAGACAGTTTCAGTGCAAACTGCAAACTGTTCAAAGGGCTTTAAATGATTCCAGACGATGAATAAGGGTCTTATCAAGCGAAACGATCGCTCATTTAATAAATAAATAAATAACAAAGTTTAAGTTTTATAAGCTCAAATGGTCACCTTGCTCTGTTCTGTGATGCGCGTTCGTGACTCTCCTGTTCGAACTCGTTCATCAAAATGAACAAATCTTTTTCCGAGTCATTTGGTCGATTCAACGGACGAAATGAACGACTTGACTCGAAAAAAGATTCGTTCATTTTGATGAACGAGTTCGAACTGGAGTCGGTACACTCTAAAAAACGCTGGGTTGTTTTAACCCATCTTTGGGTCAAATATGGACAAACTCAGCCATTGGGTTAAATGTTTAAATGGCATTTTTAACCCAACATTTGGGTTTGTCTATATTTGACCCAAATTTGGGTTAAAACAACCCAGCATTTTTTAGAGTGTAAACCAGTGTTGTAGTACTCGAGACTCGGACTCGTCTCGAGACCATATTTTAATGGTCTTGGTCTTGTCATGGACTCGGAATTGACTCGTACTCGAACATTATTTTTTTTTAGGACTCGGATTTATTCTCGAGTCCACTCGAGTTCAATTCAAAATATTTTTCATGATTATTAATGTATGTTAATAAAATATTTCTTTAAATTGTTTGACACACCCAGTGATTGGTGATTTTCTAGTGCGCAACTGCGCATGACAAATTGTAATAAAATTACTTTTAACACCACCTACTATGTGGCCTTTTTACCCTAAACTGATCATTTTTTTAAAACTCTAAGTAAATTCAGTAAAAAAAAATTCTCTAAGTAAATAAAAGTAAATTAGTCTGGTCTCGGTCTCGACTACAACACTGGTGTAAACCTCAAATTCGTTTAGCCTTTTTTAAACATCAGAGCACTTTCTAATTATTAGCAATGAACTCAAATCAGGTTGATGTATCATGATGTTAGATTGCACTATTATTACGCAATAGGAAAGGTTTTCCTGGACACATTGGCGCCTCGGGCCGGTTGAGTGTTTTGTGGCAGCGTTGAGTTGAACTCTGAGCTCTTTCAGCCCAATATAATGAGCATTTAAACGTCCCGTCGCCCCGCTCGACTCAGGCCTGGACCGCTGGTGTAACGCTGCCAGTCGGGTTAATTGGGACGCTGACCTTTCAACGCCCGTTACCCAACCAGTGATATCTTTGTTCTGGGTATTGGGATGGACGGTTCTCGGAGGCTAAATGTGTGTGCGTTTCCTTAAAGGATTTCTTTTTTGGCTCTGCTCTATTTGCTGATGGTAATGGAGGCAGACAGTAGGAGTAGAAAACGCTGTCACACAAACCGTCTACATTAATTCTGCTTCCCAAACATTCCCGAACAGCATTTGCAGCAGAGACGTGAAATAAAGGCAGCTCAGATCCTCCAGTGTTTAAATCATGATGCTTGTCCATTTTCAGAGGTTTATGGGAAGGTTACAGGCTCTCGCTGAAGGCAGATGTGCATTTGCACAGCAGAACATGCACACACTCTTCGCACAGACACACCCTGCTGTAAGAGCATGAATATTTCAGCATGTGCAGTTTTAAGAGTCGCTGTGCTTATGTAAAGGCATCATGTCAGAGTCCTCACCCTCCTCTCTCACACACACACACACCAGGAAATACATGCGTGTGTGTCTGGGTCACATTTCATACCTAAAATGAATTATATTTTGCATATAAAAAATCGAACTAATTTTATGACCATTGAGATTTAACACATTTTCCTTGAATGCAAAAATATTCATTAAGATTAATAACATTTATTTAAAAATAAAAATGCTTTTTTTTTTTTACATTTAATCTAAAATTACAAAGTAGTTTTACAAAACAATACCATTTGATTTTTTTTTTTGATTTTTGTCTGCATTAAATTTTTAAATATAAAGTTATTTAAATAATATAATGAGATTATTTAATCTCATAAAATGTATGTAATATATATTTTTTGCTTTAGACTTATATAAGATTGCAGTTTGTCTGTCCACACCAGACGCGACACGACTGAGACGTGATCAGATCAATCAGAAATCTCAGCTGTCTCAGTTATATATCATCATAAGTTCATTTCAAATATATTTTGTTATTTATTTGGATATTTTGGGGTGAAATATGATCATTATGATCACTGCATTAAAAATTTGTAAAAAAAAATAGAATAATCAATTAATAATTTAAATAATTAATAAATACTTTAAATAATTTATAAATAATAAAATGGACATTAAAAAATATAATAATAATAAATAATTATTATTAATTATTAATAATTAATAATAATTTTATTAATAATAATTAAATAATAATAAATAATTTAATTTAATCATGATTTAAACATTTTTTAAATCATAATTGATTCAAAATTGACCATTTTCTAAAAAAAAATGTTTTAATAATTACTAAATAATTTAATTTAATTATGATTAAAACTTTTTTTATTCATAATTGATTACAAATTTTAATGGGGACATTTTTGTCCAAAAGGCGCTGAATGGGAGTACTTTGTGTACCTATAGCAAAAAATGGATTTTTTAAAAGAAAATGGTGATGAAATTGTAAAATTCCAATAAAAGTACACACCTGTGCCAAATTTTATGCAGTTAGCATTAACACAGGCAAAGTCATCAAAATAACAAATCTGAAAGGGACAACTTTCGACAATTGTTGATAGCCCTGGACAGTCCTCTCAGTTCTTCCCATCAACAAAACATTAATAAAATAATGTATAGACTCTGAATAATCATGACGGGTAATGAGGAGAGGAGTGGAGGAATCGGCTTCACAGACGGATGAAAGAGAAGATGAAGCGGTATAGAGGAGAACAAGCCTGCGTGACTCATTTATTAATCGTGTTGATCAAGAACGCCTGTGGCCACGAAACTCTCGCTGACAAAGCTCAAATATAGAGAACCAGAGCACAAAATCAGCCTTTTGAAATATTAACATCAATATTTGAAATGCTCTCTCTGCATAAAATGTTGTAGTTAACTACATTTTTATAATTATGAGGTGCTTGATCAGATAAAAGTCCCCTGCACTCCTTCAATGAGCATCTGTGGGCTTCCTCCAGCGGTTTCATGTTCCAGCTTCACAGCTCTCTTGAAGAAAACATGCGATCAGACTCACTGAATCACTGACGCTTCATTATGAAGAGGTCATCAGTCTCACGGGAGTCATTAAGATGGAGGATTTCTCTGCTATGACAAATTAACTGTATTTCTGAACCCAAAAATATGAAGTCATTTAGTGTTCACGTCACCTTCCATGACCTCCACATCATCATCATAAACTCTCTGTTCTCAAAAGATTCACTACAATGTTCAGTTCATGTTAATAAATAATGCACAAAGGAAATGACTCATTTTGAATGATTTGTTTGAATCATCTTTTTTTTAAAGGAAAATATGTATCACTAGAAAAAAAATATTTTCATTAACAGTATTTTTTGCATCTTACAAAAAAAGATGCATTTACCCGAGAAGCTAATTATGAATACATTTTTATATTATTAATTTTCTTTCCCCAACAGCAAATCTGTTTTTTTTTTAATTAAGTTATGATCTACTTTAGATGTTTTACAGATTCATGCTGTAATTGCTCATTTAATTTTACATTTTTTTCTCTACATTCATGCATTTAGCAGGCTCTTTTATTCAACGTGATTTACATTGCATTTTAAGGTACACATTCTTATCAGTTTATTTCAATGAAATGATTGTACTATATTTTAGTTGGAGCACAGACTTAAGTTTGGTCTTTTTAAATAAGACTCGTGGCAGATTATTGCTGAGGTGGAAAATGTTTAAACTTGAAAAAATGTTATGAAAAATGGGCAAAATATTTTTTTTAATATGAAATATATATTTTACAAAACATGTTTTACTCTAAAACTGTGAGAAAGTCAAAGCCATAAATCAAAAAAAAGATGTGTTTCAAATTTGAGGTTAATATCTCAACAAATGAGCGTTCAGATGTTGTTCGGCTGCAGTACCGAACGCTTCCACTAGGGGAAATTCGGCTCCATTCATTCAGAGGAGCACAAGTGTGACTATTAAACCTTTTCGAATCATCTCCATGATTTTTTTTTTGTTCACATAGCAAGTGCCAAAACTTTCACCTAGTTTCGTATTATTCCGATGAAGTAAAACCATTTTTAAATAAAAACGTAAAAATTAGCGAACAGCAGCAAAAGGTTGTAATTAGCAACATCCTATCTGCTTATTAATAGCCTTTAGCCTATACTAGGGTGTTTTGTCGTTAACTAGTTTAAATTAGGAGTAGCTTGTAGTTTGAGATGCTACAACTTCCTAACAACTATAACTTCTTAGCAACACCCTAGCAACAATCCATAACCCCCATCAAAAAATGTACAAATTTTCTCCGTCTTATTCATGTTTTTAATGTTTTTTTGTTGTTGTTTGTGTTTTCATGTAACTTTGCATGATGCGTTTTCATAATTGCTTGAGTCATTTGAAATTTCATAAGTGTGTAATAGCCTGAAGGAGGTATTTTTGCTCTTTTGTTGTCATTATTTTGCGGATCGACTCATTTCCTCTCCGTGCTCCTCTTGACCCGAGGCTGAGGCGCCGGTTTAATATCTGTACTTCCTCTGCTCTGAATGCTGCTCTTCAACATCAACATACAATGTTTTCTTTCTTCCCAAGTCGGAAGATCTGGGAGCGTGTTCCCAGTTCGAGGCCAGCCGGAACGCCAGGAACATGATGCCCAGCGCGAGCTGTGGCGTCTTCCCAGAGTTCACGCTCCGCAAGCCCTCCTCGGAGACGGACATCGAGAACTGGGCGTCCAAACACTTCAACAAGCACACCCAGGTACACACACACATGATCGGCAGAGTTTTATGCACACAAACCCTTTCAAATTCCATACATGAATTTATAAATCCTCAAAATCATGAAAATTATTCACACAATCTCCTCCAGTCCATAGTTTAGTCTTTTAGTGTAATTGTGCAGACGTCTTGTGTCTTTTTGCTGTGAAATCTGCACTTTTTTATCAAGAAAACGTAAGAATATTATGAAATTGTTACTATATTTCATCTACACTGAAGCAGCTTCGGTTTACTTGATCATCCAGACGTCATTTATTAGAAAAATCATGAGTATTAAATATGTTCATCAGGCTTTATTTGATCATCTCTCAATTATCATATTATTGCATTGCATTATATTTGTTAAAACTACTAGCTTTGTTCATAAAACAAATTGGCAGATATACAGTGGCGACTGATATTAATATGCATTTTATGCTGTTTTTATGATCTCATTGATCTCATATAAATATAGCAAATATTAGCATATGTTTTGGGCTTCTGAAGTGTTTTAATTTCCTCTTTGAGTATAAAGTTCAAATTCTCTTTATATAAAACAAGAGAATATAGAAAATAGAGATACAAATGAAGAGCTCTTTTCCAAAACGCGTTAAACGACATTTTTAAAAAAAATGAGTTTGTCGTGTCATTCTGCTGCGGACAGAACCCTTTCACTGCTCTATCAACGTTTCATGCCGAATCGCTATATTTCCTTGTTTAAAATGTACTGCAAGATACAGTTTCTTCCCAAGCCGCGATAAGCACCAGCCCTGTTTTTAGCCTAAACACGATAAATCCTCAAATTCAATGAGCGCTCTACACAATCCAGCACGGCGGCACTCTGAACAGAGGTTTATTATGTTCATTCATTCCTCAAAATGAGTCCTAGTTTTCTAGTCGACTAGTAGTAGATCATTTAAGCCATTTGTATGATCAGTAATCACATATATTGATTTAATTAAATGGGAGAGAAACCATATGAGCGTTTTTAATTGCATATTCCGCATCTCAACGTATGCATAAAGCTTGCCACAAAGAACCGGCAAAAGTAATGATTATGCATGAAACATTTGAATTGTTTATTAATAAACTAGTGTTTTCTGTCAGTGTCAGCAACAAAGATAAAGTTGATGATGCTTACTCGCCATCTTCGCAGTGAACGCGCATAGAGAAACGCATACTTCGAATTAGCCTACATACGCAGAGAGTTGCCAATTTATTTTAGTTTTTAATTGTTTTGTTTAAAAGTAGATATTTAAAGCTTTCTGTAGCTTAGTTCTCAGGCCTGTGTGAGGCAAGCATCGCGGTGTTTCGGTTCATATTATGAGACGCGCTCCGGTTCACCTGCGCGCCTCTGTGTCCTGATTATATTGTCTGATATTTACTTCTAATGTATTAATCCAGTCAATTTGTCGATGAAACATTTATTAAAATGAAGATACAATTTATATGAAACGAAATTTACAAGCTTTCTACAAAACAAAACTTAATAAGTGGTCAAAATCATGTCTGACGCACTCCAAATATTTTCCGATATTGGGCAGCTTTTGAATTTTGATCCTATCTTACTCATCTCATGCGGTTCCCTTTTCATAGCCTACTCAACATAGATGAAATAATAAAAATAAGTAATGTAATATTATTAAAAACAAATGTGAAATGTTTATTTTGTTTTTTTGTTAACTTATATTTAAGCGTCATGCTGCTCCGCTTTGCTCACATGTTATGTAGCCTGTGTGTGTGTGTGTGTGTGTGCATGTGCTGGAGGGGTGCCCATCCCTTTTTTGAATATCGTTATCATATATTGATCATTTTTAATAATTCGTTTTTTTCATGCATATGTTGAAATTGGTATTAATAATTTGTTTTTTTCATGCATGTGTTGAAATTGGTACTATTTGTTTGAGGTTTATTTCGATTTATAGCGTTTTGGGAAAAAATAAAATTAACTTTTAAATTATCATTAACAATATTGTTGTTTGATTTAATAATTATTGTTCAAAATGTTCAGACTGAACCAATAAAACATTTAAACAGGATAATTTGAATATTCACAAAATGTGTGGGTCTAGGTAAAAAATGTAGTTTTCCTGAAAACTATTGAAATGGATTTATAGCGTTTTGGAAAAGAGCTCTTCAAATATATATTCTCATCATTATTCTCAAGCTATAAACGTATCAAAAACCAAACACAAATGCAAACTGTTTAATAAAAAAAGACTTGATTTTTCTGTCCATTATTTCATGTATGTGCTCCACTTTCATTGAAATGTAACATTCTAGATATATATAATATGTTATGTTTTTTTTAATGTTTTTTTATTTTTAAATGTTGTTAATGTTTTCTTTAGCATTAGTGTTTTCTTCTTAATCATGGCGTATACAGTGACATCTTGAACAAGAACAAATGTGGGCGGGGCTTGATTTTTTTTCTGTGGGGAATTGATTGGATGGTGGTGGTTTGCTATTGGCTAATGTTATGTGAGTGACAGGTGGCCCCGCCCTCATCATCAGAGAAGAAAACAGATGCTGCAAGAGGGAGGGGAAGTTACTGTGATTTAAGATTACACAACATGAATTTAAAAACATAATGTGCATGGATAAATTGTGTCTCAAACTGTCGACCCGTGAGCGTCGAGTCTGCAGAGGCAGGAGAAACGACAATCTCCGATATTTTGTATTTGGACTGCAGTACCTATTTCGACCACTAGTGGTCATTCTTACAGACTGTGGATATTTTGTATTTGGACTGCAGTACCTATTTGAGCCACTAGTGGTCATTCTTACAGACTTACAGACTGCGGATATTTTGTATTTGGACTGCAGTACCTACTTCAGCCACTAGTGGTCATTCTTACAGACTTATAGACTGTGGATATTTTGTATTTGGACTGCAGTACCTATTTCGACCACTAGTGATCATTGTTACAGACTGCAGTACCTATTTCGACCACTAGTGGTCATTCTTACAGACTGTGGATATTTTGTATTTGGACTGCAGTACCTATTTCGACCACTAGTGGTCAATCTTACAGACTTACAGACGGTGGATATTTTGTATTTGGATTGCAGTACCTATTTCGACCACTAGTGATCATTGTTACAGACTGCAGTACCTATTTCGACCACTAGTGGTCATTCTTACAGACTGTGGATATTTTGTATTTGGACTGCAGTACCTATTTGAGCCACTAGTGGTCATTCTTACAGACTTACAGACTGCGGATATTTTGTATTTGGACTGCAGTACCTACTTCAGCCACTAGTGGTCATTCTTACAGACTTATAGACTGTGGATATTTTGTATTTGGACTGCAGTACCTATTTCGACCACTAGTGATCATTGTTACAGACTGCAGTACCTATTTCGACCACTAGTGATCATTGTTACAGACTGCAGTACCTATTTCGACCACTAGTGGTCATTCTTACAGACTGTGGATATTTTGTATTTGGACTGCAGTACCTATTTCGACCACTAGTGGTCAATCTTACAGACTTACAGACGGTGGATATTTTGTATTTGGATTGCAGTACCTATTTCGACCACTAGTGATCATTGTTACAGACTGCAGTACCTATTTCGACCACTAGTGGTCATTCTTACAGACTGTGGATATTTTGTATTTGGACTGCAGTACCTATTTCGACCACTAGTGGTCATTGTTACAGACTGCAGTACCTATTTCAACCACTAGCGGTCATTCTTATAGACTGCACCTTTAACCGAGGGGATTTGTCTTTCAGGGTCTGTTCAGGAGGAAAGTGTCCATTGCCAACATGCTGGCCTGGAGCAGCGAGCCCATCAAGAAGCCCATGATCGTGACTTCGGACCGAACCGTGAAGCGCGAGGCCGTGGACCTCTTCAAACTGATCCAGATCTACATGGGCGACCGGCGTGGGAAAGGAGACCCTCTGTCGGTGGCTCTGGAGGTGACGGTGCGGGGCTGGAGCTGTCAGGGCCTGAGGGACGAGCTTTTCATCCAGCTCTGCAGACAAACCACCGAGAACTTCCGCTACGACAGCCTTCAGAGAGGCTGGGAGCTCATGGCCATCTGTCTGGCCTTCTTCCCCCCCACGCCTCGCTTCCACAACTACCTGGAGGGCTACATCTACAGACACATGGACCCGCTGAACGACACCAAGGGTACGGCGTGAGCGTCACATTAGTTTTAAAGGGGTCATCGGTAGTGCTGGGCGGTGTACCGGTTCATACCGAAAACCGGTGTATATTTTTGTTATGATGTTAATTTTTAATATACCGCCATACCGATGAATTTAATTATACAACGTTACGCTGCGCCGCTATACCGATGTTTCAGACGAACACTTTACAAGGTTGCACTTCTAAGCAGCGACGGTGAGGCGAGGGTAAACAGCAGTGCTCTGGTGTTACGGTACAGGGAAGGTGGACGCTGCAGAACTATGGCATTATTTTCCTATTAAATGTCGAGAGCGCACTATTGTACCGCGAAAGGAAATTAATAATACAATGCGCGAGCGCGAATCTCTGCTTGCGCATGCTCTCAGATACACGCTGCTAATAGGTGATAATAGGTCTGTTTTCTCTGGGCTCGCTCTGAGAATCATGTACTTAAAACGTGTTCAGTGCAATCGCGAATCTCTCCTCTTCCCCAGTCAATTTTAGGTCATAAGAACGTTTTCATAACGTTTCCATTAAAGGAGTAGTACACTTTAAAAAAAAAATTTTTTTTTATTTATTGATAATTTACTCACCCCCATGTCATCCAAGATGTCCACGTCTTTCTTTCTTCAGTCGAAAAGAAATTAAGGTTTTTGATGAAAACATTCCAGGATTTTTCTCCATATAATGGACTTCAATGGGGTCCAAACGGTTCAAGGTCCAAATGAGAGTTTCAGTGCAAACTGTTCAAAGGGCTTTAAACGACACCAGATGATGAATAAGGGTCTTATCTAGGACCCTTCGAGTCATGAGTCATGACTCGTTCATTTTGATGAACAGGAGAGTCACAAACGTGCGTCACAGAACAGAGCAAGGCGAGCATTTGAGCTTATAAAACTTAAACTTTGTTATTTATTTATTAAATGAGCGATCGTTTCGCTTGATAAGACCCTTATTCATCGTCTGGAATCGTTTAAAGCCCTTTGAAGCTGCACTGAAACTCTTTTGGACCTTGAACTGTTTGGTCCCCAAAGAAGTCCAATTTAGGTTTGCAATAGTTTTAAATAGTTTGCAAGATTAGAATTAGTGAGGAAAGGTCAACTCGAGTCTTAAAGTAAAAATGAATAACAGTGTTATAAGTTTTGCTAGATGCTATGTCAAAAAAAGTATGATCTCATTATCTCCTGACAATTATTATTAAGCTATTATTAAGATTCTGATTAACCAAATACAGTGTGTATTATATTTGATTTGCCGTGACTGACGTCTGCATGTGTTTCTCTGTTGCAGGAGTGGCGATAAGCAGCTATGCAAAATACTGTTACCGTAAACTCCAGAAAGCGGCGCTCACCGGAGCCAAGAAGGTTCGTGTCTTTTGTTTAGGTTTTTTTTTTTGGTAACATCTTATTTTACAGTGTCCTCATCACATATGTTACATGTTCTTTCTATAATAATAACAGTAAAGTATCTATAATTACATGCAACTAACTCTCAAACAAATCTTTTCAAGATTTGTTATCACAACATATTTTCTTTTGTCAAATCAACTTTATAATAATTTATTTAGTTGAGATAACTTATTATTTTGAGTTTCTGATGGTAATCTACTTCATTGTATTAACTCACTTTTTCCAGTTCAATGAACTTAAAATTTTAAGGCAACCAGGTTACGTACTTTTTTAAGTTAAACCAACAATATTTTTTACAGTGTATAGTAAGTACATGTTGTTAATTAGTATTACTCACTTAAATATATAAATACATTGTAACAATGACGCCTTATTATTTTAAGGTGTCATTGTTACAATGTATTTATATATTTAAGTACTGAGTAATATTAATTAACTATATGTACTTACTATAGGATTAGAGTAGGATTTGGTTGAGGGTTAGTTGCATGTAATTATAATTTACTGATAGTAAGTACATGTAACAAATGTAAGGACACTGTAAAATAAAGTGTTATCAAATGTTTTTTTTTTTTTTTTTTTTTTTACTGTAAAGCACTTTGGGACCCTTCCTCGTCTGTGAAAGGCGCTACTGTATATACATAAACTTTGCTTTCTTAAAGGCTGCTTCACACTTGTAGTGTTGCCATGTCCTCTTGTTATACACGTTTTTTGGGTTGTTTAAGTTTAAGTAACTTTCACTTAGAAGTTGCTTGTAAATTTGTAAATAATTACAAAGAAAATGCAAGTACACTCATAAAAAAAGAGTTTTCAAGAAACTATTAATGACATATCAGCCATCATCTCGGTATTGGTCCTTTTTAATGTTATCGTTAAGAACATTTGTTCGATATATTAAAGCCGATAAATTACCTATTATTTACTGCAGCTGAGACACTTCAGATGGTTTTGAATTGCTTGAAATATGATTGATGATGTCACTTCAAAAAGGAAAATAGAGTTCAGTGCAAGTCTGTCATATAGACTACATACAATTATAATGAGAACATCATTATGATTATGTGCTTGGGACATGGTGAGACTTTTGTTTTTGTAATCAGGCTCTTAAATATTATATAAATATATAATAAAACTTCAAATGCTTCTAATGCAGACAACTTTCCAGTAAATTTCACAAATACTTTCAAAGAAACTCCAAGTAACACATTGAATTGAATGTGACATTTTGAAGTAAAAAACTACTCCGATAAGTATTTTTTCACGGTGCATTTTTAATGTTATATTTAACGATAGTGTTCTGCGTCGGATTCATCTTTACTTCTCGTCTCTATTGCCACTGGATGTGCTAATTGGCCATGAAGTGGTGGGAGGACCCCGTTCGGCCTGGTATTTAAACGTTTTTTAATTAACATTCAGTTTCACGAATCTGCCTATTGCCCTGGAGACATCGCCATGGCAACGGTTGCCGAGGCTCAAATAGGCTGGTGATGATTTGCTTGGCGACCGCATTGTTGCGTGATGAGGTGTCAATCATCGCACCTGCGTGACGGGATCTTCCCCATGCGTTCCTTCTCGTGTGTGAATGTGTGTAAGTTTCAATCGCATGATGCCAGTGGCCTGTGGAGATTCCAGTCGGTGTAAACGGCCAGTAAAAGGGAACTGTGTGTGTTTGCCAGACGCCCAGCGGGGTAAAGCTTGAATCCATGGCTCTGCTCCAAACCCCAGTGTGCTGCCCACATAGGCCTCGTTTGCATGCTCATAAACACTGCAGCGTATGCCATCTTTCTTTGGCCTGTCCACTTCAGGTGGACGATCACGCAGTTTTCTTCCAGAAACAAACTTTGTTGTATTAATTTCATGATATCACTGTGAAGCTGCTTTGATCTGTTTTGTATAAAGCGCTTTATAAATGAAGCTGACTTGACTCGACTTGGCCGGACACGAAGGCAGGGTTCATATCCAGTGTGGGATTTTAGCAATTTACAGGTCTGGATATGTATAGAAAAAATATTAAAATATTTGTGTTTCCAGACTATTGCCACTATTTTTTTTTTCATTCATTACACAAATAAATAATCTCATTTGCAAATTTTTAGTAAAGCAAACATTATTAAATAGTTATTTTTTGAAAATAATGTTTTCTAAATTAATGTAATCAGTGACGGTATTATTTTAAATGTAGAAATGACTAAATGTAGTGAAAATGTGAATGTAATTAATATTATTTATGGATATTTTGACAAGATTTTAAAACTTAAAATGTATTTTTCAGTAAATGGAAAATAAATTAAATATATATAAAATTAATACAATTAACAAATAACTATATTTAGAATTATGCAGTCAGTGAAAATGTGAATGTAATCAATATTATTTCATTGATATTTTGACAAGATTTTAAAACTTAAAATATATATTTACGTAAATATAAAATACATTAAACATATATACTGTATTATATATATATATATATATATATATATATATATATATAATTAATACAATTACTTAATACAATTAATTTGAAACATTTTTATAAATAAATATTATCATTGACAAAATTTTAAACTTAAAATAACTATATTTAAAATTATGCAGTCAGCGAAATGTAATCCATATTATTTTATTAATATTTTTATTAATAATGTATATTATTTTAAAGATTATTATAGGAATTTTTCTAAATAAATGTTATCAGTGATGATATCATTTTAAAACTTGGAAATATTTTTTTAAATAAATGTAATCGGTGATGATATTTTAAAACTTATAATGGAATGAAATTAATGCATTTTAAATATTCAAAATGTATGTAGTTTTTTACAATTTTTTATTGCCTTTATTTGTTATAATTGTGATGATTATGTCTTACAGATATGAAAACCTTTTCACAATATTCTAATTTTGAATTTGGGGTTTTCATATCTTTAATCCATAATCATCACAATTATAAGAAATAAAGCCTGTAATGAGTCTATATAACATATTAGTTTCACATTTGAATTACTGACTTACTGAAATAAATGAACTTTTGCACCATTTTTCGAAATTTCACCTATAAAGTATATTCAGGTATTTTCAAAAATATAAGTACAATGTAAAAAACATGTATGTGCACAATATCAAATGATTACTCAATATAAGCCCTAATTATCAATATGTTTAATATCTGTCCGTCCGCAGGGTTTGAACAAGCCGTCGATCGAGGAGATCGCTCACGCCCGTAACGCCATCTTCCGGCTGTCGATGTTCGGCTCGTCTCTGGAGGAGGTGATGCTGATGCAGAAGGACCGCTACCCCGACCGAGAGCTGCCGTGGGTGCAGACGCGGCTCTCCGAAGAAGTGCTCGGCCTGAACGGAGACCAGACCGAGGGCATCTTCAGGTTTGCGCTTCATTCAACACTTCATTGCTAGATTTAAAGGTCGTATCAGCGATTGTGGGTGACGTCACTTCTGTTTGTGTCTGAAGCGAATTCCCAAACAAACCAAGTTAGCTCTCCCCTCCCCCCGTTTCGTGCATCATGAAAAAAACGATCATGCACGCGCATTTCTTAAAGCGACAAAAACACACTATTTTCAGATCTACCGGTCTACCTCAATGATGGCTCGTTCTGTGAAATGTAAAATGTGAACTCGGCCGCTTCGGATTACAAAGTATAATGATGCATGTAAAATCTGCAGTCGAGCCACCCAGACAGCAAACTGACATTGAATCAACGTGGAAACGACGTCTCTCATGACATTGAAACAACGTTGATTTGCTCATCGAATTAACGTTGAACCAACGTCAGACGCGGCATTCTTCAAAGCTAAATGAAATCGAAAATTGGTTTGCTTTCATAACGTTGAAACAACGCGTTGATTTCAAGTTGATTTTCCGTTAGTTTTGAAAGAATGACGCGTCTGACGTTGGTTCAACGTTAATTCGATGAGCAAAACAATGTCAGATCAACGTTGTTTCGATGTCATATTTCCACGTTGATTCAATGTCAGTTTGTTATCTGGACATGTCATATCATACAGTTTTGCTGGTGTACGATAAAACGTACCAGAATCAGTCATATATCTACAGATCTAACGTTATGGGGAAAATTCGTGGTAAAAGATGAATTGATGAATGTGATCTTTTTTTTTGGGCCTGAAATCGCTGATACAACCTGCTGTGACTGAGTAATTCAAATATTCATCAGTTTTTGTAGCTTTTTGAGTTGACAGCACATTTATAGGTAATTCTGTCACATGAAGTTTTTTTTAAAACTGGGAAAGTTCTGACAATTACAGACCAATGGCATTGGCCCAAAAATAATGTAAACAATCGTGCTGGACGGGCTCTCAGAATTTGTTAAATCTACGGATAACCAGTTTGGTTTTAAGGCTATGCATGGCACAGACATGTGTGTATATGCTCTTTTTTTTATTTTTTATTTTATTTTTTTTTATTAAGGAAGCAATATAAAAAATGAGTACCAGTAAACAAATATAACAGTAAGAGAAAAAAAGCAAAAGAAAAAAAACAAACAAATGAACATACAAACAAACATAGGATAATAATACAAGAGGAGACAAGTGAGCCAACGTAAACAAGTACACAAACAAAATCGACAGAGGGCAATACGGATGCATCTATATCTCTCTTACCTACACATATAGACCCATACACGTGCATACATATTCATACACGCTTACCTGCATGTAAATATGTGTATATGCTCTTAAATATATAGCCTATATGAGTTTCTCAGATGCATCTAAAGCACTCGATAGAGTAAACCACAGAAAATTGTTTATTAAATTAATCCAAAAATGTGTATTAATCCAAATATATGTATTTTAACAAACAATGCAGATCAAACGCTGGAACGTGTGTCCGCTCCATTCAAACTTCGTAATAATGGTGTGAGACAGTGTCTTTAACTTATTTGGATGAGCTCAACACGGCTCAGGGTGTGTAAAACTGTGATTTTGTTCTGAATTATGTGATGAATGCTGATGATGTAGTTACTCAACATTTGTTCAGTCTATGGCAGTGGTTCTTTTCACTTTTTGTGGTGTGTGTGTGTGTGTGTCTTATATCTATATTGGACCTCGAGTCCGGAATAAAGTGAAACAGACAATTTGAACTGATTCCCATTTTTGAACTGCATTTCTGCTGCTGAAGTTTTAATCAGAGACAACATTAACGCTCTTATACATGTGGAATTAATCTAATGACACTCTGGGAAATGTAATTACTTAATAAAAACTGCATTAAAATCATTAGTGTTCACAGTGCCTGCAAAATCATTGCAAATGTATTGTAAATCTTCAGCCCTAATTAACCCTCATTAACCTGCTGACATCACCACATGTACGCCATTAACCCACACAGTAGATAATATAAAACTGTGTGGTGGTTATAATTAATAAATGAATCTTTGAGATCTAATTAGACCTGGATTGTTCAGTGTTGGCATGTTTACTGGACAAACGTGGCATCCAAAATA